>NC_000086.7:56430216-56730216 GCF_000001635.26 Mus musculus
AGCATCTCTCTTCAAGAGATGCGGCTTACTTCTCTTGGGGACAAACCAGTATTAACAATTTATTTCCATTGAATAGGATATAGAAGGACTGATGATGTATTACATCCAAGATGACGTCTTAAAGCATATCAGAGCCTCCCTAGAATAGTGTCTCTTTGCTTGCTCTCACTCTGAGAGAATCTACCATAGCAGGAGGGCATCCAGATAGCCCTGTGGATTGATCCATAAGACAGGGAACTAGTTATCTTTAGTTCTGTATCCATACTAGAGAGCCACCTTGTAATCAAATCCTCTACTCTTAGTTCATCAGATGTAGTCCTCGGTGGGTCACGACAATAGCTTCCCAAAAGACCATGAGCCAGAACCACCCCCCAGCTAAGCTACTCCTAGATTACCTAGTCTACAGAAACTGTGAGAAGATAAATATTACCCTTTTTTCCCCTAAGGACTCATGAAATATATTCAACTAGAATTATTTTTGATAATAAATAGAAAAGCAGTCCATATTTATTTATTTTTATTTTTTTGTATATGTACTTTGTCTGCATGCATATCACATACATGCAGTACCTATAGCGGCCAGAAGAGGGCAAGAAATTCCCCTGCAACTTAGGTTTAGATGGTTTGTGGGTGCTGGGAACTAAAAGTGGGTCCTCTGTAGGAGCAGAAAGTGCTCTTAGACACTGAGCCATCTCTTCAGTCCCAAGATTAATTTTAAAATTATTTTATGTGTATGAATGTTTTGCCTGCGTGTATATCTGTGCATCACAAGTATCCTTGGTATCTAGGAAGTCCAGGAGAGGGTATTGTATCTCCTGGAATTGTAGTTATAGATGGTTGTGAGTCACTACATGGGTGCTGGCAATCAAACCTGGATCCTCTGGAAGAGAAGCTAGTGCTCTTAATCACTGAATCATCTTCCCAGCCCTCCAAAATGAAAACATTTAAGAATGGAAAGCAATACATAGAAGGATAGATAGATAGATAGATAGATAGATAGATAGATAGATAGATAGATAGATAGATGGATGGATAATAAAAGTATGTGAATTTGGAGGGTAAAATGACTAAAGAAAGAAAGAAATAAAATAGGAAGGAAGAAAACTGAAAGGAAACTTCATCTCATCATGGTAAAGAATGGGTCACACTGAGAGCTAACAGGAGTCAATCTAGATGCCCAGTAACAGAAAGATGGATAAACAAATTGTGGCAGACACAAACAATAGAGTGCTATTCAGTGATAGAAATGCACACATTTCTGATGATAAACAGCATTGGAAAAATCTCAGCAACATTCTAAGGAATGGAAAAAGCTAGACATAAAGAATCCACACAGCATGATACTGCTTTCAATGGGGATATAGTTCACTTGTAGACTTTTTGACATTAATGCACAAGGCCCTGGGTTTGAGCCACAGGATTGGCACTGTGTGTGTGTGTGTGTGTGTGTGTGTGTGTGTGTGTGTGTGTGTGTGTGTGTGCAAGCATGCAAGTGCACACTCGTTATGTACGATCCCATTTATATAAAGTTTAGTGGCAGGCATGAATAACTGAGTAATGGAATTTAAAATGCAGAAGAGAAGTGCAGGGATAACTCCCCCTGAAGTTATTTAGTTAATGATATCATGGGTGTGTACATTTTTTGAAGATTATAAAGCTGTACATTTAGGATCTGTGCCTTGGGCTTTGGGTGTGGCTCAGCGGCTGCAGAGTGTTATACTAATATGTGTGAAGCCCTGTGTTGCATCCCACAGAGCGGAGATAAAAAGAGCAAGAGCCTAGGTGTCATTGTTTTAACGCCACATACTTAATTTCTACCCAAAAAGTCTGAAGTGGGACTATCACCATTTGAGGGGAAGAAAGACATCTTTCTCCAGCAAGTCATCCAGACTCATCCACTTTTTCCACCTCCACTGCTCCATCGGGATGCTCCCACACAGAATCCCCGCCTCCAACCCTGCCTGCCACAGTCCTTTCTCTGAAAATCAGCTATGCCAATCAGGTCAGAGCATTCTCCTGCTTAAGCTTCTCAGTGCTTTCCTAGCACATTAGAAAGAAATGCATGGTTTTTCTTTTGTCCTACAAAGCTCGACATGAGCAGGTCCTGCCCTCTTCACTATCCACTTTGTCCCCCTATCCTGTGATCTAGCCACTCTGTCCCTCTTTCAGCTCGAAAGCACCAAGCACTTCCTGACTCCAGGCATTGATTGTCCAGAAAGCTCTTCCTTGTTCTTTCAACTGATTAACTCTGACTCTGTCATTCTTTGTGAGAAAGGCCTCCAAAGTCCACATCTGTTAGGTTCCCTTGGTTTTTCTTTTTCTTTTGGCTTTTGACATGAGGTTTCGCTATGTAGCCTCCCAGGTGCTGGGATTAAAGGCATGCACCACTACTGCCTGCTGTCACATTCCTTTTTAACTTATTTTTTTTCCTTATTTTAAGAATTTCACGCACAAGTACTGTATCCACATCATTTCACCCTTCCATCTCCTGTGATCTCGCAACTCCCTCTCAAATTTATGATCTCTTGTTCTTTAATCATTGTTATACACACACACACACACACACACACACACACACATCCTACTAACTCCAGTATTGGTCCTGTTATGTGTTTAGGGCTGTCTACTTGGGATTAAGTAATCTATGAATGAGTTTGCCTTTGGAGAAAACTGATTCTCCCTCAGCAGCTTCTGATTGCCTGCTGCTCTTCATCTAGGGGTGGAACCTTGGGAGCTTCCCATGTTGGCATGTCAAGTGCTGTTGTTTAGACAACTGTGATGGCTAATCTCGACTGTAAATCTGACTACATCTTGAATTAAGTGGAACCCACGTTGCCCAGCATTCCTGTGAAGGGATTGTCTTAATTAGATAATTGAAGCAAGAAGGTCTACCCTAAATGTGGGCCACACCTTCTGACGTTAGCCCAGGATCTGCCCTCACTCTTCACTGGCAAGGTTTGCTCTGTTGCTTCACCCAGCACTTAATCCAGAGTCTTCAGGATTCCAATGTAGACTGAAGACCAGCAGCTCTCCAGGAATTCTCCAGCACTCCAGCACCAGAGTGAGGCTGCAGAGACAGCCAATCCCCTAGGCTGAACAATTATTGGATACTCAGCTTTTCCATCATGATACAGCCATTGTTGAACTACTCAGACCACATCCTATAAGTCGATCTAAAACAACCCCATATACATATACACATGCACATACATAAACATACATATACACACATGCGTATGTGTAGAAATGTATGTATAAAATGAATAGTTGTAGACACACACATATATTTACTTGTTCTATAGGTTCTATTCCTTTAGAGAACCCTGGCTAATACCATATTGTTGAGAATTCGTGGGTGCAGCTTCCTCGACGTCTAGAAGACATAATCTAGCAACTAGACTTTTGGTCCTCTGACTTAGCAATCTTTCTTTGTTTTTGAAACCTGGTCTTCCTGTTTAGGCCCTATTGACCTAGAACTCACTATGTAGGTCAAGCTGGCCTTAAATTCACAGAGATGTGTCTGCTTCTACCTTCTAAGTGCTGAGATTAAATGCCTACACCACCACACCCAGCTTTTTAAAATCTGTATTGAAATGTCTGTGTCATTTGTCTATATGTTTTACTGAATTGTTTTGCTTTAAGTTTTTGAATTTTGAAAGTTAGTCTATATACTGGTCTTTTGTCCAATATTTTCCAAATATTTTGGTATCTGTGTGCGCATGTGCATGTGTGTGAGTACATGTGTTTGTGTGTCCTTGCATGTGTGTGTATACATGCATGTATACATATGTGGAGAGAGATCTGTTACTCTCCACATTATCTTTATTTCAAAATCATGAAGGCTATTGTTCCATGGCTTTGGTTCTTACATTATCTTTGTCTGGTTTTGGGATCGTGTCGTGGTACAATTGAAATGATAAAAAGAATTCTTTAGAACCCCTCTCTTTTTCAGAAAGATATATTGGATAATTAGTGTGAGTTGTTTGTTAAAAAACACTTAGCAAAATTCTGCACTGGCACCATCTAGGCCAGGAGCTGTCTTTTTAAAGAATTTTAGAATTGCAAATACTTCATAGCATAGCTCATAGCTGCAGTGCTGGTTCCTATTGGCCAAGTTTTACTAACTGATGCTTTTTCCATGAGTTGATTGCTTTTCCTCTGTTCCCAAATGTGTGTGTGTGTGTGTAGAGTTGTTTGCAGTGTCTCTGTATAGTCTTCAATGGCTACTGTCTGTTGGGCTACACCCATTTCATCCTTGGAATTAGCAATTTGTTCTCTAGTGGCTAGCTGACCTTAAGTTCAAATTCCAACAGCATCACCTTTTGAAAAAATATATCCTTATTTATTTTGAAGAATGTGTGTATGTGTGCAGGCACAAGTGCCACGGTGCAGGCATAGAGGTGAGGAGACAAGTTCGGGGTTGCCAGTTCTCTCCTTTCTGACTCAGATTGTTAATTTGATTTTTCCTAACATAAGTATTTAGTAAATACATTTTCTCTTTAATTTATAAAACTATGTTCTACGGGCCCTGAAGTGGGTAAGAGCTCCACAGGAAGACCAACAGAGTCAACTAACTAACCTGGACACTTGTGGCTCTCAGAGACTGAAGTACCAACCAAAGAGCATACACGGGCTGAACCTCTGCACGCATATATAGCAGACGCACAGCTCAGTCTTCATGTGGGTCCCAAACAACTGGAGCAGGGGCTATCTCTAAAGCTGTTGCCCATACATGGGATATGTTCTTCTAGCTGGGCTGCCTTGTCTGGCCTCAGTGAGAGAGGAAGTGCCTAGCCTCATAGAGATTTGATGTGCCAGGGTAGAGGGATACCCAGGGGCCCCCTACCCACTCAGAGGAGAAGGGAAAAGAGAGGGGGTGACTGGGAAGGGGGCCAGTGAGCGGGATGTAAAGTGAATACATAAATTAATGGAAAAAATGGGTCCTACAAATAGTAATTTGCTTGACTTCATTTGAAATCAGTTTAGGGTTTTTTTTTTTTTTTTTTTGGTTTTTTGAGACAGGGTTTCTCTGTATAGCCTGGCTGTCCTGGAACTCACTTTGTAGATCAGGCTAGCCTCGAACTCAGAAATTCGCCTGCCTCTGTCTCCCAAGTGCTGGGATTAAAGGCATGTGCCACCACTGTCTGGCCAGTATTTAAAAAACAAAAACAAAAACAAAAAAACCTGTTTTGAGGCTTTTCTTTTGATGTGTGTGTTATTTAAAAGGATGTTTTGTATTTTCCAAATGCTTAGAAATTTCCTTGTTCACTTTAATTCATGAACTGGCTCTTGGCCTTTTGGTTACAATCAAGTGGAGATTTCATTATGGTTGATAGTAAAATGTAAATTCTTCCAATTCTATAAATTTGAGATCTGCTGTATGGCACAGAGTGTGATCTATCATAGTATCATGTTCTGAGGTTATATGAAAAGAATGTGCACCCTGCTGTTGTTGCATAGAATGTTCTCTAAATGCTAAGATCCTCGGGTGATGGTGCTGTTGATTGCATTCGGCTCCATCTGCTGATTTTCTGTCTGGTTTCTCTGTCCGTTGTTAAGGGAGGCGTTTTGAAGCATTAGCCACAGTTGTGGGTTTGTCTTTCTCCTTCCCACTATGCTAGTTTTTGCTTCTCAGAGAGTTCTGCTCTGCAGTTCAGCATGCGTTCATATAGGATGTTGTAGACTGGCTCTTTTCTCATTATCATTATTTTTTTTTTTTTGTCTTTTATCTTTTAGCATTATATCCTCTGTCTCTGATCTTTTGCTTTTCCTGGTCCTAAAACATTGTGAAAGCCTGCTTTTGGTTGTCTGCAGTACATTGCTGTTTATCTCTCCTTGCAGCTCTGGTCTGTGGTTGCTCTAGGCATCAGTCCATCCATATAACTTAAGATTGCTGTCATCACTGCAACAATTTGGGTGAGGTGTCGAAACGCTCCCTTCCAGTACATTCGCTGCCTTAGAATACAATTATCTTTTTGTGTGCTGTTAATTCTAAACCGAGAGTTTTATGCTCATTAGGCAAGTGCTTTACCCAAAAGCTACAACTGTTAGCCCCTATAATTGCCTTAAGTAGTTCCATCCCTCATTATTGATGACCAGCTCAAGGTACTGCTAGAATTTGTGCTTCAACATAAAATGTGATTTAGAAAATTCAAGAGAGGACAAAAAAATACTTATCCTATTTTTGTGCATTCTAGTCTTTCTTCCTGACAATGATACTTATTTCCGTGTTTCCTGTCTATTTATAGAGGTTCCTGTGAATATTCTTTCCTGCTGGCCCCAGAGTCCTTTAGTTATCTTCAACTGAGAATGTCTTGATTTCACCTTCATTCCTGGAGAGAAGTTTGGAGTTGGCAGTTGTTTGTTTCAGCCCTTAAAGACATCACTTCCTGACAAGCATAATGACATATAATTGTAATCTCAAGGCACTTTGGGAAGCTGGAGCAGGAGGATCAAGTGTTTGAGCGCAGAACCGCAGAACCGTCCTCCACTACACAGCAGGACCTCGTCTCAAGACATCAAAAAGAAAAACAGGCGCTTCCTTTTTTTCCTTTCGGGTTTCTGATGAGAAAATAGCCATTATGCAAATAATTTTCCCCATGCACAAGGATCTGAGTTCTCCATATATTTATGATTTTCTTTTTGTACTTAGTTCTCAGATATTAAAAAAACAATTTACTGTTTATTATTATTATCATTATTATTTGAGGGGGCATTGAGACAGGGTTTCTCTGTATAGTCCTGGCTTTCCTGGAACTCATTCTGTAGACCAGGCTGGCCTTAAACTCAAACATCCACTTAACTCTGTTTCTAGAGTGCTGGGATTAAAGGTGTGTATCACCAGCAGCAGCAGCTGGCTCTTTAATTATTTTTAAGTTGATGTATTTATGCGGGACATGCTCACCATAGTGCACAAGTCAGAGGACAACTTTCCAATCTCTCCTTATATCATGTGTGGAATCAACATAGAAGTCTACCAACTGATGAATGGATATTAAAAGCGTTGTAAATATGCACAATGGAAAATTATTCAGCTATAAAGGAAATGAAGTCATGAAATTTGAAGGTAAAAATGGATGGAACTGGAAACAAATTATGCTGAATGCAATCACCCAGGCTCTGAAACACAAACAACAGATGTTCCATCTTATATGAGAATCCCAGCTTCAAATCTTTTGTGGATTTGCCATGGAGTACATAGGCTCTAGGAAACTAGAATAGGGCCGTTGATGTTAAGGTACATTTAGGGGCGAAAGATTAGAATAAAAGTAAAATTAAAGTAGAGGAGGGATTATTAAGGGTAGAAGAGTTCAAGGGGGTAGTGGGGTGCTGGGGATAGGAAAATGAGGGTTCAGGGGAAGCCTAGACAAAATGAGGTACACAGAAAGAAGCTACTAAGGAACATATGATCTTGCAATGAAAGTAAAAAGTACAGTAAGAGAGGAGAGTAGAATATGTGTAATATGAAAGAACAGAGGGAGAACACTGGGAGCTGACAGAGTAAACAGCAGAGAGAACAGTGGGTAAGGGACACAAAGGTAGGTGTGGCTGAACCAAACTGAGAAGCTATGAAGAAGCCTTATTCAACTTGACTAGTTTGTAGGGTGATACAAGTATCTTTTTCTAAAGAAGTTGAAACAGTTTAAAAATACTGGCATTAGTGGACAATGCTGCTTCCAGAAGACATGGGTTCTTTTCATGAAAAATCTCCGTTCCAGGCTCAGGTTACCTTCCTACAAGTTATTGATCAAAGAGGCCATTATTCTTGGTTGCCCACCTTAACAAGATGGTAAGACCTTATTCCTGCAGATACCATATACTTTGGTTGCATGATGCAGAGAAATTGATCTTAAACTTAACCAGGAAACTCTCCTTGCTGACTAATGCTAGAAGGTGCTTTGATGTATCTCAATAGGAGTAAGAAAGGACAGTTTTAGTTTATTCTAAGATGGCTAGTTTTCATAGTGCTACAAGGTGCTGCTCAGGCTGTAGCAGAAGACACATCAAAGGTATCATCCAGAACTGGACCCTGTACGCTACACCAGTGTCCTTCAAGGCAACACTGATGTAATAGTGACCAGGCTATTTATGGATACAAGCAACTACTCTCTTAATAGGATTTAAAGCCTGCTCCATAGGATGGGGTTTGTGTCTGGTATTGTAAATGTGCTCAAAAACCATTGCCTGGGAACTCATAGGCCCTAAGGGAAAAGTGTTAATATTGTTTTGCTAACAGATCTTGTGGTCAAATCATCTTCTAAGTATTTATATTTATAGCCATAGATGTGTTCTGCTTCCAGCCTTGATTGGAGAAGTTTATTGCAGTGGATAGTGATTAACATAGAGACACACTGCTATTTAAAATGCAGACAATAAGCCACTCTGAATATTCAGCCATAAATGAGACATCCATACCAGCATACCCTACCCCACCTCACCCATAACCACCAAGGATTGGTAACATCACAGAAGAGGAAACAGTATAAAAAAGCCAAAGGATGAGGAGAAGTGCCGTGAAGTGTCGTCCTTTGGGCATGACACGCTGCTATGTATATGAATTGACATCATCAGCAAGAGTTACCTCCAGAAGACCTGTGCAAGGTCAAGCCAATGAACTATTCCAGCATGGACTTGGGAGGGGCTCTTGAAGTCCCACTTCTTGCTGAGGATCTATTGGCCATTACTGGCATCTGAAGGAGAAAGAGTGACTTTTCCTTAGATGTGTAACCACTGGAAATTTATCCACATGAAGTGGATGCTCTCCCACTTATGCACATATTGGAATACTAATTGTACTCAGTGGGCTGAAAGGATAACAAACAACAACGTGAATTTGGAGGATGCTATGAGTGGGGTATGGTATGAAAAAGCTGGAGACGGGCATAGAGAGGGGCTATCATTATATACACAGATGACTTGTTCAATACATACATTGAAATGAAATGAAATGAAATGAAATGAAATGAAATGAAATGAAATGACAAGGACAGCCTTCAAGATGGCTCAGCTAGTGCAAGTGGCCAACTGCAGGCCTGCTCATCTGAGTTTGGTCAGGGGATCCCACGAAGTGACAGAAGAGATTTGACTCCTTTTGACCTCCCCTCCACATGTGCGATTGTCTTCTGACCTCCACACACCCACAAAAGTAAACAAAAGTCTTGTGGTACATTAGTTCTCAAGCATAAATTGGCTGGGAGATTAATATGAATTTCTGGGTTCACACTTAAGATGTTCTGATTGGTTAGAAATAGGAAGAGTTTGGAAAAAACATCTCCATTTCTAACCATGTCTTGGCCAATGCTTCCAGCTCAATACAACAGTTTTACTGAACTGCCTTGAAATAGCTACCCAATTGTTCTGAATTGACTGCTCCTTAGAATTACCAACTGAGTTTAAGGACTCAAGAGAATGAATACCCACGTGCTACCCAGCCCCTACTGCCAAGCTGTTTTGACTCTAGTAGCCTGGGATGATGTTAGAATATTCAGCACTTTTAAAAGTTTCCCTGGAGGTCATTTCAAAAAGTTTTTATTGGACTGTAGACAGAAGACCTAAAACTGAAGGTTCCTCCAGGATGCTGTAGATGCTCAAGTGTCACCTATTTTCCTGTTGGAAGGGGTAGCTAGAGAGATAGGTTAGCAGCTAGGCACACTTGCTGCTCTTGCAGAAGACCCAGGTTCATTTCAGGTTCTCAGCATTCCAATGGCAGTTTACAGCAGTCTGCAACTCTAGTTCCAAGAGACCTGACATCTTTTTATGTTTTCTGAGGGTACCAGACACACATGTGGTACACAGATACACATGCAGGCCAAACACCCAGGTACCTAAAATAAAAATGAATTTAAATATATTTAATTGTTGATAGCAGAGGGTGGTGATAAATGTTTGTTCCAAAGTCTAAAATAGTTTCCTAGACAAAAATATTCATAGTAGCATCATTCAAAATATCCCTAAGAAACAACTTAACTATGTGTACAAAATGGTCAAAGAATGTCAACTTGTTATATCCAGGTATAGAAAGGAGTTAAATGTTCATAGATTGTACAGAATAATGGGCCTTAAAATAGTTGATAAATTGAATAGAACCAATCACAAAACACTACACATTATGTGACCCTAATCAGAAGTAGTGGTTAGGGCTGGTGACATTTGGGGGAAATGGGTGGGTAATAGCTATAGACCTTCTATTGGGGGGAAGGACGAAATATTATGACTGTGATGATTGTATGATATCTAATAAATATACTGTATACAACAGGATTGGAATTTTTTAAATGGATGAATTTCAGGGCTGGGGTTTAAATTGGTGTTGTTGTTTGCCTTATGTGCCTAAGGCCCTGGATTTAATCCCTAGAACTGCAAAGCAATTTTTTAAAAAATTAAAAGGATGAATTTTATGGTCTATGTATTCTATGCCAATAAAAACCCTCACCAAGTAATATCCAATCCGGTATAGTAACTGGTACTTTAATTGTGTCTGCTGCGTGTTCTTGTAGCATTACCTGAAGTAACTATGATATTCAAGAAATTTAGTAAACAGCCTTGGGTGATAAGGAACAACTAAAAGTTTTCTCTCTTCTCTTGTATTAAAAATATGTTTTTTTTCCCACTGTAGAGGTTCCTCAACAAATTAAAAATGGATTTGTTATATGACTCAGCTATATCACTCCTGGGCATATACTCAAAGGATTCTGTTCTGCCACAGAAATACTTACATATCCATGTTTATTACTGCATTATTCACAATAGCAAGGGAATAGAAATGGCCAAGTTGCCCATCAACAGAAGAAAGGCTAATGAAAATGTGGCATATGTATACAATGAGATTTTATTTATTTACCCATAAAGAAAAATAATATTATGCTATTTGCAGGGAAATGGATGGATCTGAGAAGTATTATATTGAGATGAACCAGGCTCAGAAAGACAAAAATCCCATATTCTTTCTCATAGGCAGATCTTAATTTTATTTTTTGACTTTGGCACACTTATGTATGGTGTACTGTGATTTCATGCACCACATTCTCTCTTGTATGCCCCTCCTTTCCTGTCTTCTCACCTGGTCCCCCTCTTGATGGCTACATTAGAGAAAGACCCCCTCTCCTCCAGCAGCCATCAGTAATCATTAGCTCTCTTTACCACAGGATGGAGCTTCTTAGAGACCTTTTGTACCTTGGTGAAAAACTGGCAAACGGAACCTTTCAGTGTTTCTATCTATGTAATCAGAGAGTGTTTGAGAAGGTAGATAGACTCTGAAACTAGATGTAGTCAACACAGGGGGAATGAGAAATGATGGGAGGCAGCCAAAGGCACATGGCACAGAGTGGAAAGGTCCTGGGAGGGCAGGCACAAGGAGAACAGAGAGTGGGGAGAAAGTGGGAAAGCAAACAACTAAGATAAGTTTTATTTGGAAAATGCCATAATGAAACCGATTCTTTGTATGCTAATAAAATAAATGTCATCTCCTGAAACTTTTTGGTAACTTATTAGAATACATTTAATTTAATCATTCTCTTGATTTAGCATGTTTGTCAAGCAGCAACTAACTCTTCACATATTTGATCTGCTTTACACAGTAGGAAATGGTTTGCCTACTTGGTTTTTATGTTTTGCTTGGTGAGGGTTTTATTTGTCTGTCTTGAGACAGGGACTCACACTATAGCCCTGGCTGGCCTAGAACTTACAATTATAGCCCAGGATTGCCTGAAACTTTGTGCTGGCCCCTTTGGCTTTTTCCTCCCCAGTGCTAGAATTAAAGGTCTGTACAGCCTCATTCAGCTAACAGCTGTGAACTGTGTTCGATGTTACCTCTACACACGTCTCCATGTTTGGTTCCTTGTGTTTAGCAGAAGGGAATTTGTGTGAACTGCACATGTCTAAATCCTGTCTCGTTGTTTATTCCATTTCTTTCCTTGTTCCTGACATTTAAATGATTTACTCCAGCTTCAGCTTACCCAATAGTAACACCTGTTGACACTATGGGATATGGATTTTCACACATTTTATTATACAGACACACAAAAATTGAACCAAAACTACCTTTTCTGTCTCTTTTCATATACTATTGTGAAAAGTATTGTGAAAGCTTTTTATCTTCAGAATGGCCAAATGATAGTTCATTGTAATGTATAAAGTATAATTTATATCGTGTCTTGTTTTGAAAGACTTTTAAGTCTTTGTAATCCATTTCCTTTCCATGGTTCTTGCCTTTGGAAGACAGATATGAACATTAAAAAACAAAACTATGAGTGTACTAAGAGGAAAGATTTAATTCGTTTATGACGCCAGATTAGGAAGAGCTTTTAACTCCTGACAAGAAATTCAAAAGTCATAATGAATATAAAAGTCAAATTTAATGGTAGAAAAATTAAAATGTTTTACTGGCATTATAAACAAAGTTAAAATGTGTACTAATAAATTGGATTAAATAGTTACAACACATAACAGGAGCAATAGTGTTACTGTTTAATAAACTCATGGAAAATATTTTTAAAATTCAAACGTCAATGGGAAAGTGGATAAAGGATATGAATTAATTTATAGGAAATTAAATACATCTGGCCCATAAACTTATGCAAGCAGTTTGGCTACACTAATTAAATAAATACAAACAAAACCAAGGATGAACAACTTTGCCTATTAGCTTTGCAAGATTTAAAAAATAAATAAAAGGAAACTTGTTTGAACTTACATATGGAAGAGAGATTCAAACGCAGCAACTATGATGGGCATTTATACAAAAACATCAAAAAGAGAATTTAGGGTTCAGGTGTGAATCTTGTAAGTTTCAGAAACTCCCTGAGATTTATTTACCTAATTTCTGAACCTTTATGAGCCTCCTTCCAGAAGGGTTTCTTTCAATTTTCAGGAAGCATCTATACAACCTTGCCAAGGATGTATAAATGGGTGTATTAGTCAGGGTTCTGCTGCCAGGTGAAGCCTCTCTGATGATGACTAGTCAAGGCACCCATCTATGAATATAGCAGAATAGCATTAGGAATCATTTTTTTTTCTTTTTTGCCAGTCGAGTTTGGTTCTACCCTAGGTCTCTGGGTTATCCAGTCTCCAGTTCCTGGCTGTCCAGGCAATGTAGGGCATGGGGTGCCCTCTCATGGCAGGGATCTCAAGTAAAGCCAGACATTGTTTGACAACTCTCACAAGTTCTCCACCACCATCAATGTGGGGAGCAGGTGTGGCGGTAGTCCCAAGATGGTGCCCGGGACTGCAGCCAAGTCTTATGACTTGCACCTGACTTCCTCATACACCTGAAAATAAGCCACATCCATCGTGAAAGCTGCGCAGGCGCACCATGACGCAAGATCAGGCCATTTGACAAAGGCCAATGAACTGAGATTACACGGCTGATGGGGCGTGGTTGAGGGGTTATATAAGGGATTGCGATTAGGGGCTAGAGAGTGATTCCTGCTTGCATGTTGAAAGGTTCCTGAATAAACTGTTTTGAGAAGAATGCTGTGCCGTCGCTCTTTTCTGCTGGTGGGAGACAGAAGTGACACATCAATACCCCAGGAGAGATTGTAGGTGGAGGTTTTTGTGGCTGGGTTGGTGTCCAGGTTTCTCTTTCCATAACCTGCAGAGTACCTTCCTGCTCCAAAGAGACGAGGACTTAGGACTGAAGGCTTCACACAGGGACCTGCTCTTCCTCTCTAGTTCAATTAGCTGTGTGGGTGTTATCCTTGGCAATGGGACTCCACTGTCAGGTTTCAGAGAATGACTTTCTGCCATAGCATCAGACTGGGTAGTTTAGAGATCTCCACTCTACCCTTTCGGACAATAACTCAATGGAAGGCAACCCAGATGCTCCACTGGAAGCCTTGTGTGCTACAAATGTTGGCCAGTTCAGACTTGGTATCTTCCATTACTAGGAGTCCTCATTAAGGTCACCTTCATAGGTTCCAGGAACCTTCCACTGCACTAGGGTTCTATAGCAACCCCCAAATGCCCTCCATTTATAGCCATCTCTCCCTGAACTCTCTCCCCTCACCTCCTCCACCTGATCCCCCCCACTCCCATTCCCACTCACCCGCAGTCCACCCAAAATCTATTCTATTTCCCCTTCCCAGGGAGATCCATGCACACCCCCCAGCCCTCCTCTATACCTAAGCTCTCTGGGTCTGTGGACTGTAGCTTATCATTTACTTAATAGCTAACATCTACTTATAAGGGAATACATATCATATTTGTCTTTCTGAGTCTGAGTTACCTCACTCAGGTTGATTTTTCTTTCTAGTTGCATCCATTTGCCTGCAAATTTCATGTTATCATTTTCTTGTTGTTTTGAGACAGGGTTTCTCTGTGTAGCCCTGGCTGTCCTTGAACTCAGAGATCCACCTGCCTCTGCCTCCCAAGTGCTGGGATTACAGGCATGTGCCACCACTGCCCGGCATGTTGTCATTTTTTAACACCTTAAAAATGCTTCACTGTGTAAAAGTTTATCCACATTGTTTCTTCTTTGGTTAAGAAACATCTAGAGCTAGAGTTTCTCTCTTTTGGTTTTCTCTTTTTTTTTTTCTTTTCTTCTGGTGTTTGTTTTTTCAAGACAGGGTTTCTCTGTGTAGCCCTGGTTGTCCTGGAACTCACTCTGTAGACCAGGGTGGCCTCAAACTCAGATATCTGCCTGCCTCTGCCTCCCAAGTGCTGGGATTAAAATCATACACTACCATTGACACCAGTACCACCTGACTAAGGCCAGTGTTTCAATACTCTGACTTTTCCCTCATTCCTGGACTTAATCTTCTATCTAGTCTTTGACTCGCCTTCATTTCACCGCATGTTAAGTGTACAGAAATTTATTAAGCACGCTTTCCTAGTCAGCTTCTCTACAAGCAGAATCCAAGTTAGGGATCTGGGTTTTTGTAATTTGCTACAGAAAAGCCTTCCAGAAGAAGGAAGTAAAGGAAGCAGAGCAGGACAGGGACAGAGCTGAGTAAGACTGTGGGTTTCAGCCCGCATCTCCAAGTCCCGAGGCAGATTAACACCACGAAGCAAGGGGTTGCTTGTGGCAAGCTGCTGATGTAGCAATGCTGAGTGATCTCCAAGCAAGCAGTTTTTCAGAGATGAGGATTCAGGTCACATTCATAGTAGCTGTGGGATGATAGGTGTACTGGCTAAGAAAGGAAGGACTGAAACTTGCCAGGTAAGTCCTGCCTTTATATGCCCCCCTCAGTATGTATGTTGGTCCAGTATCCCTCCTAACATCTCTCCCATCCTCCCAAAGGATATGGAAAATGATCTGCTGAGCTTTCTCCAGTGGAGCAGTAGCTCACCAAGACAGGAATCATGTCCTGTCTGTCTTTTTACCAAGCATGGAGCAAATGCCTAAATAAATGTCTGATGAACTGAACCCCCACAAAGTGGCTTCCCGTGTCCCCATGTGGCCATGTCAAGACACCAAACATGGGCTAATAGCAGTGTTCAGAGGTGAGGCTTTTGGAAGGTGGCCACATTATGAGTGAATTAATTCATATATGAATTGATAGCTTATCTAGCCGTAGGGGAAGGATTTAGTTATAAGAATCCTCTCCTCTCCTCTCCTCTCCTCTCCTCTCCTCTCCTCTCCTCTCCTCTCCTCTCCTCTCCTCTCCTCTCCTCTCCTCTCCTCTCTTCTCTCTGTGTCTGTCTGTCTGTCTGTCTGTCTGTCTGTCTCTCCCTCCCTCCTTCCTGCCCATCATGAGTTGAGCTTCTCATTTGCCATATCCTTCACCATTAGGTACTGCCTCCACTAGCTTAAAACCCAGTGGACTAAGTCACCACAGATTGACACTTCTGATACCGTTAACCTAATTAATGTTTCTTCTTGTAAGTGGATTTCTTTCTCCTCTGTTCTCACAACACTGCAAAGCTGCTGTATACATACATCCTTTTCTGGGGAGAGATGGATACAGGTGAATTCACCCCTGTCAGGGGACCAAAGGAAACATTCCACCTACATCTGGTATACTGAACCAATGAATTCCTTAGGGCTCCTTCCAGGAGTACGGTGACAGAAAAGGCAGCTGCATCACCAAAAAAGCCCACTCCAGTGTGAGTGATATTCTTGGAGTTCCCTGCATGACTTGCAGGCCGCTCAGCTGGCAGGGATCAGCTGCTCAGAAAGTAAAGGATGGCAAGGGTTCCTCTCCCAGCAATCCTCCCTACTTGTAAAACTTGGTGCGGTGGTGGGGACGGGGTTGTGGATGTGAAATATTTGTGGTTTCTGAGTTTCATCAGCTTCTTTTCTGCCTCCCTATTCTCCCTAGAAGGGACTGTTTTATGCCAAGGATTATTGCTAGCCAACACTAGGCTATCCATGCTGGGATGGCTTTTTGGTGTCTCATGGTCCTTTAAGTAACTCTTCACTCATACATCTGTAAGTACGCAGATAAACACACGGGTTCGCTGAGACTTGGGTGGGATCACGTCTCTGGTCTGTTGTCAGACTCTTATCTGGGGTGAGTAGTCTTTTTCTTCATATCTCCCCAGGAAATGTCATACAACAGAAGCTGACTAAAGCATGAGGGCCAAGGAACAGAAAGGAGATGGATTTGAAAAATATCTAAAAGGCAAACATCTGGCAGGATTTGATAGCCTTGTGCACGTGGGGAAAGAAAGAGCAGAAAGGAAGTTCTGAGTTTCTGGAAGCAGGAAAAGATGGGGTTGTCTGTCACAGGCCTCCCCAATGTGGTACATAGACTATGTGTCAGGTGCCCCCCCCCCAGTGGCACTACCCACAGAACATGGATTCTTTTGCCTCCTGTGTGCTTGCTCCTGTGTAACCGTAGGAGACATGCTGCTGCCGTCTTGGGGCAGGAGCTAGAAGGAGGATATCAGAAAAAAAAAAAAAAAGGAAGATGGAGATTTCAAGGTTTTTGCCCAGAGGCCCCCACACCCTACTTGTGACAGGAAGTAACCCAAATGACAGAATCCGTTGGGAAGCTGGTGTCGGGTCTGTACTGGGCCAAGTTTCAGCAGCAGCTATTTTTATTTTTAGCCTATGCCACATCTCAGAGCAATCGGGTCTATAAATGTCCATACAGCTTGCCATGCCAGGCCTGCAGGCAGAAGGGAACAGCTAAAAAAGGATTGTGCTAGGCCTTGTCATGGGCTCCTAAATGCCCTTCATCAGCAGATGCTTGGAGTTTTCCTCTGAATTTCTGGGTTCCCTCTCCCCAGGCCCAAGTCTCTTCTCACCCGCTTTCAGAAGATGTTTCTACTAGCACAATTCGATCTCCAGGTAAATTACAAAAAACCCAGGTCCCCCACTGTCCTACAGTACAGTGCCAACTGAAGCCTGGGTGCTTGCGCCCTCCTCTCTCTGACCCGTGCTCCAGGCTGTTTGCTCCTGCTGTCCTGGGCTCCCCTGCTGAGCTTTTTTTTTTTTTTGGACTTTTCTCCACTATTTGTTCTATTGCTGTTATTAAGAAGCAAGGAAGCTTGGGTTTGGAGGATGGCAGCTAATCAACTTAGGGGCCTCAAGTCTCCTCACCTTTACCTCCGGAAGAATAGGCCCTTATCTCACAGGACTTCGACACTGAGATAAAAATGCACAGAGCTTTGTCTTGCTTATGCTCAGGGGATGAAGCACTTGCCATCCATTTGATCTCTTCTCTGGGCAGCTTAGTTATTGTCTGAAGTTTAGTTTTCGACTTGTTCCCTGATCATTTCTTTTTTTTTTCAGAATATGAAAATTTATTACTGTGTTTCCAATGTCAAATTTTATGATCTTGGCCTTTCTTTCTTGCCTTTGTATAGAGCCAACAGAGAAACATTGGCTACTTTAACCACCTTAAAGAGGACTCCAGGGATATCACCTACAGCATGACCTTTTCGACCAAATCCAGCAACTGGATCATCATTTTCCTCAATGAAGTTCAGGCAGCCATCATTGGGCACGAACGCTGTGATCTTCTTCCCGTTCTTAATGAGCTGCACCCTGACGCACTTCCTGATGGCAGAATTTGGCTGTTTGGCCTCAACCCCTACTTTTTCCAGCACAATTCCCTTTGCATGAGAGGCGCCCCCAAACGGATTGGCCTTCAGGGCTGTGCCCAAGTGGGCTTTCTTGTACTGTTTGTCATGCCACTTCTGGTCCCGTCGGTGACTGCGGAGCTTCCGGGCAGTTCAGAGACCACGACACTTGCCCATTCTCCTTAAGCGGCCAACACATGATTCAGATGCACCTTGTTCCCCTCACAGAAACTGGCCCTCTCTACCTCACTCAAGTTTTTTTCTATACTTTTGCCGCCATCTAACATACTAGGTAGTTTCTAGTTTTAAGCCTAAAGACAGGGATTTTGACCTGTCTTATCTGCTGATGGGTATGTCACTTGTAAAACAATGGAGAGATGACTCCGTGGTAACAGTTCTCAGCACCCATATGTCGGCCTACAAGCCTTTGTAACTCCAGTTCCCACGTGACCCAATGCCTTCTTTTTGCTTCCTTGGCACCAGACCCTCCATGGTGCAGACAGACAGGCATGAAGGCAAAATACTCATTTGCATAAAATAAATGGATAAATAAATACCGCAATGCTGGGCACATAGATGCTGCTAAATAAATATTGGTTGAATGAATGCCTTCTCCTATGCAATTACTGCCTTATCGCCCAGTGTTAGCCCCATGTTCCGTCCAAAATTAAAACTTCATTTCCTTCTGTTCCAGTGGGACTAGCACCTTCAACCCTTCTTCCCAACCCTGAGTCACCAATTCATTGCGCCAACATTACAGAAGTAGCTTGCCCAAGTCTTCAGTGTCCCACTTGTACTCTCACACAGATCACTCCCCACACTGCAAATGGAAGGATATTATCAAAGTACAACACAGCGATCATTCTTCAGTAGTTCTCTTGTGCCTCCAAAAGGGCAGTCAGTTCCTAACAGGGCCAGGCAGCCACTTCACATGGCTCCTCCTCGTTTTTTTCCAAGTTCATTTTGAGCTCGTCTCTGCCCGAAATGCTCCCCTAAACTGTACAGGATAGCCATGTTTTTTGAAGGCTCTACTGTAACCTTTCTCCCTGTCTGGCTTCTCTTACTATAGTCTTTCTCCCTGGAATACTACCTGTATTAGTCAGGGTTCTCTAGAGTCACAGAACTTATGGGTAGTCTCTATAGTAAGGGAATTTGTTGGTGACTTACAGTCTGTAGTCCAACTCCCAACAATGGTCAGCAGCAGCTGTGAATGGAAGTCCAAGGATATAGCAGTTGCTCAGTCCCACAAGGCAAGCAGGAGAAGAGAGAATCTTCCTTCTTCCAATGTCCTTATGTAGCTCTCCAGCAAAAGGTGTGGCCCAGATTAAAGGAGTATGCCTCACGCCTTCAATCCCAGATGATCTTGAACTCAAGAGATCTCCTTGCCTTAGTTTCCTGAGATTCATAGCCACTATGCCTCAAGATCTCCATGCCAAGATCCAGGTCAGAAACTTGTATCTCCCAGCCTCCAGATTAGGATCACTGGTGAGCCTTCCAATTCTGCACTGTAGTTCATTCCACATATAGTCAAGTTGACAACCAGGAATAGCCACTATACTACCCTGCCCTCCTCTGCCCTGTTCCTCCATCTCCAGCTATCTTCATTCACATTCTGTGTTCATGCCATTGAAAGCTTCAAAGTCAGATCCTTCAGGAAACCCCTGTTCCCACTTCCACTTCTACAATATAGGCTCCTCCTCAATGCTTCCAGAACATTCTGTATTTCTTCTCTCACGGTACTTATGATAATACTTCTTTTCCTCTTTTACTTATTCCTCCACTGGAATATAAGCTCTGTAAGGACACAGGCTATTTCTATTCTTGTTATTATTGAGTATGTACATAGCATTAACTTTTTATCATTTTTTTCCAGTACTGGTGACTGATCCCAGTGCCTCCTGGTCTTCTTTTCCCACTTACCCCCAAAAGACTGTTGTTATTTCTACAATCTTTATTCACTTAGCAATTTTTTCTGTTTTATTTAAAATTTCTAAGACTTAGCAGCAGACTTAGCATTTACTATTACTAAACAGTCCTGAGTACATCCAAAAATATGTCCATGAGGCAGGTGGATAGGGTCGGGAGCTCAGGAAGGCAAATGCCAAATAGTTATGCTACCAGTGGAAGATGCAGGCCAGAGCACCAGACTTGTCCAGAAATAGGCCACTGAGGACATCTAAGCAGTTTCCATAGATTTCTGGAGATAGAAAACAGACTGTGTGGGTTTTAGGAAGGCAAGAGTTTGGGGAAACATGCAGGGAGACTGTATTAGTCTCTGAGCCATGGAAAGTAGACTGGGGAAATTCCAAGTCAGATCTTCTCAAGATGTGATGATTTGCTGGGCAGTGGTAGCATACACCTTAGTCCCAGCACTATGAAGGCAGAGACAGATGTATCTCTGTGAGTTCGAGGCCACCTGGTCTACAGAGCAAATTCTAGGACAGCAGAGCTACACAGAGAAACCCTGTCTCAAAGTACAAAACAAACAAACAAACAAAAATGTAACAATTAGGTCGTGCACAGTAGCTAAGGGTAAGGGGGTGGAATCCTTAGAAAGTGAGAAGTGAAATAGGCCTTCTCTGAAACAAAGTATCAGTATCACATTTATATAGCAGCAAACACACTAAGGCCAAGCATATAAAATGTAAGAGTGACACAAGGCCTGCCAGCACTTGGGTAGAGGAGAGGATGGCCAGAAGAACAGTATTAGGTAAGAATTCCTACCTAGGAAGTCTCTGGTAGCACAGACCCGAGCTAGGAAGATCTGGAATGAGAAATCATGATGGGGGATTAAAATACTTTAGGGTTCATAAGTGAATAAAAAGTAGATAATGGATGGAGATATGAGCAAAGAGGAAATGATTTTCAAGAGCTCACAAGCTCAAAGACCAGGAGAAGACAGGAAAGACTGGACGGACAATCCAGGTCACAAAGAGACAACAAAAGAGATCCACTTACTTGCCAGAAGTCCAGCAATGAAAGCAAACTAAGACTGAGGAATAGTAGGAAAGATTTGAGTGAAGGAGACAAGCACTGTGCTATATAACAACTTTGTAAGCAATGTAAAGAAGGCTGCCAATTGGTCTGGAGAGGCCTACTGGGGCCCAGATCCAGAAGGTCCTGGATCTACAAGGACAGAGAAAAGGACCTGCTATCCTCAAGTGGAGGATGGTGGGGAGGGTACAATGATACTGGGCTGGATAGCCTTGGGAAAGGATATTCGACACAATGCCCAAGCACTTGAGAAGATAAGGAAAGAATGGAAACCATTATGAACTTCATAATTTCCTTTTAACAGACATTTATTGAGCAAGTACTTTGCACTAGGCATCAGTCATAGACTTTGAGTGCTTCCACAAAGTTCTTACACTCTAGTACGAAGGACAAGTCAATCCAATCCACTTAAGACTTCAACACAGGAGTAGATGGTCTGTAGCAGAGAGAGGCACAGAAAGGGTCTTAGCATTGATGTATGGCACAGGGCTTTGTACAGTGTACCGTAATGGAGCTCATATGGAAAAAGCCAGTTGGGGTTTTTGGCTTTATCTGAGTAAGTATATGAATCTTCCAAGTTGCGACTTTTTTTTTTTATATCGTCAGTTTTGCATTTTATAATGAGATGTGGACATTTTTTCAGATGTTAAGTTTACGTCACTGAGGTTACACTCGAACGTATGCCAAAAAGAATAAATAACATGGCTTGTTTGGAGGAAAACGGATCCATTATAAGGCCTACCAGGGGGGAAAAATCTTACCTTGTGGGACCTGCGAGTCCTCCACTTTAGAGAATTGTGCAACTGAAGCTGTTTGTGCTTTGTTAATGCTGGCAAGTCACCTTCGGGGCTGTTTTTTGTAAGACTCAGCATGTGTTATTTGAAAGAGAGATTCTTTCCTGATTGTAAAAGTAAGGTGTAAGCAAAGTTGGGAGAAAAGTATCAGAGATCTTGCAAGACTCCCCCCTCCCCACCCTGGATTGTTTTTATGTGTGTATTTCTGCATGTGGGTTCATGAGACACCAGATCCCCCGGAGCTAGAGTTACAGGTGGTTATAAGCCTGAGATGAGGGCTAGAGACTGAACTCAGGTCCGCTGCAAGAGCAGCGGAAATTCTCACCACTGAGTCATCTCTCCAGACCCTAAAGAAGATTTTTAAAAGTCATCTTAAAATATCATTTGTGAGCTAGTGACCATTATGAATAAATAAAGAACGTGATAACAGAACATAAAGTCCTCCTGGGCACTTCTGTTCAAACAAAAGATAATAAACCAGCCCAATGCAGTTATTTGGCTAGATAAGAGTGTCATAACAACAACAACAACGGACTTTAGTGAAAATTATAAATTAGGCAAAACTGGTTTCTAGGTAATGCTCCTCCCCCATAAGCCCCTAAAGTTGTACAGGATTCTCATTTGGGCCCTAGGGTTCTGTACCCGTGCTGTATAATCCCTCTCCCTTAAGTATGGTTGGGACCTCTGACTTGCTTCTAGTCAATAGAATATTACAAAGGTAATGGATGTCACTGTCGTGATTATGTTACATTATCTAAGGCTCTGTATCAGCAGATTGGAGAGAGAGCTTTCCCTGCTGGCCCTAAAGAAACAGCTGCATCGTGAACAGGTGATGGAGAGGCTTGTGTGGCAGAGGACATTAGCAGCAAGCAGATCTGTGGGTGGCTCTCAGCCTTTTCACATACAGTCACAATGAGATAAATTCTGCCAGCAGCCTTCCTGAGCTTTACCGAGCTGATTCTTTCCCAGTTGAGCTCCCAGATGAAAAATGTGGCCTAGCCATTTCCCTGACCACAGCTTTGTGAGATGGAGCAGGGAATCCAGCTAATCAGAGCAGGAGATAACATTTAAGTACGTGCTAAGCTGCTGAATTTGTGATAATTTGCTACAAAGCAATACAAAAAACTACCACACAGGTACCCATTGGTCATAAACTTTTATTTAGTCCATGCATATACGATCTTTCTTCAGTAATATTTAATGATTTATTTTTATTTTTAATTATATGCATTTGTGTGTCTATCTGTGGGTTTGTGCACATGTTCATAGTACCCACAGAGGCCAGAAGGCATTGGATCCCCTGGACCTGGATTTCCAGGAAGTTTGACGCCTTCTAAGTGAGTGCTAGGAACCAAACTCAGTGTCTTCTGCAAGAGCAGTGAGTACTCCTATCCAAAGACCAATGCTCCTAGCCCCTTCACCACTAATATTTAAGACAGAAATGGGGAAGTTTGATGTCTTTCCATCTTTAATTCCCAAGTCATTCTATATATTTCAGTAAGCTGGTCTTCATCACACATAGAGTGGTCTCTGGCGGACTCTTGTTCACACCATTCCTCCTAAGCCAGATTCCCTCTTTTACACCTTGTTCTTTGCCCATGAAATCTTCTGAACTTCTAGACCACAGGCAAGTGCTGCCTCGCTGTTTTTACTTGCATCACCATTTTTGGTCTTATTTCTGAGAAAACATAATATATATCAATCATGTAGAACATATACACAGGATATCTACAAACAATATAGAAAACATTTGCAGATATATATGTGATCTTCACATTGTATTAAAATTGTATACTCATTGAAGCTCAAGAGTCTAACTTGTGTACAGCACATTGCTAGAAATACTCTGTATCATTATCATCATTATCGCCATCATCAGTGTTGTAGGAGACTCAAACTCAGCGCCTCACAGGAGCTGGGCAAACATCGTACTCCTATGCTGCAACACTACCTCATACTCTATATTAAAAATAATGTCACAGTAGTTGGCATAGCACACGCTTGTAGGATATGCTGAGGAGTTCAGGACCAGCCTGAGATACAAGTTTAAAAATTGAGTCATATGCAGTGGAAAGCCAAGTATAGTTGACCAGTTACCAAGTACTTACATGGAGCCAGCATTGGCAACTTCCCTCTACTGAAAATTAAATTTCAGTACCATCGACCCTACATATTTCAATGATTGAACGCCTACTTCAGGTGCCTAGCACTTTTGTGGACGTTCAATGAACCTGAGTTGAAGCAGGATATCAGCCATGGATAAAGGCCGCACAGTCCCCACAGGAGTTTAAGTATCACAGGCTGGTCAATGTTTCAAAGCCTGAGAGAGCCTGTCCTTACAAAAGGACAGCTTAGGGTAACGTTTCCGCGGCAGCTTCCTTTTTAAGTAGCTGAACCAACCAAGAAAACGACATGTAAACACTGATCAGGAAGAGGGACTAATCTAAGGGAATTTGAGCAAGTCTGGCTAGGAAAGAAGTTTGCTGCTACTGAAATGTTTTGGTCTTAGCCACTGGCAGGATTGATTGATTGTAGTTATGTTTTGTGTGAAGCCTGCCTAAACATCTGTTTCTATGCAACTGTTGCCCAATTCTCCTTTCCTTTCGAATTACCATCTTTGAAGCACGAAAGAAAATCCATCCAAACGACCAAACAAATTACCCTAAAGGCTTCTAAATCCTTTAAAGGAGAATCTGAGCTTGAAGAAGGTCCTTTACTCCCCCGCCCCTTACCTCCAGCATGGGTTCCAAACTACAACCCTCAAGCTTGGCCCAAGTCCCTCCCTTTACCCAGTCATCTAATGAATATGTAAATTAAACATAATTGGCAGCCAATGGCGTGTGTTCTAGTCACATGGTGCTGATGGTAGGTGAGCAGACAGAAGTTGTGTCAGTGAACAGAGAGGGCTCTCAGTCTGGGGCGAGCGCTCTAGTGAGCGTGGACGGATGCTTAGGCAGTAGTCCTGGCAGCGGCAGCGGCGGCGGGCAGTAGTGGTGGCAGAAGAGGGGAAGAGAGACGGCCCGGAGACCGACACACTCACACTTTCAAGTTCCCTTGGAGGGAGAGGAGTTGGGGCTGCAGAAAGAGGCCAGGAGCGGTCCCATCTATCCCATCCCGTTTCCCACTTTTCCTCTTGCTCCCTGGCTCTGCGAGAGTTCAGGATTTGGGTAGCCATACGTGGCATTGAGGGAAAAGGGACTGGGAGAGTGGGGACCAGAACCAGGGGTGTAGTGGAAGATGCCCATCCTGCTGTTCCTCATAGATACGTCCGCCTCCATGAACCAGCGCACTGACCTGGGCACCTCCTATTTGGACATTGCTAAAGGCGCTGTGGAGTTATTCTTGAAGGTAAAAGGAGGGGAAAGGAGATGAAGGGGTCGCTTCTGTGGGATGGGTGGGTTGGACTGAGGTGCTTCTGTAACGTTTGTATCGCTTCCCCTCGTTTCCTACGCGACCCCCCCGTCATCCCTCGCCCCGCAGCTGCGCGCCCGGGACCCAGCCAGCCGCGGAGACAGGTACATGCTGGTCACCTACGATGAGCCTCCCTACTGCATCAAGGTAAACAGGCCAGCGGGGGAGCGGTGGGCGGGAAGAGCGTGCGCGTCCACTAGCCTGGGGCTGCTGATCCCTTTTGCCTCCACCCGTGGCGATCCTGCGTCGCCCTGCGGGACGGGCTGCAGTGAGGAGCGCCGAAGGGCAGGAGGAGCAGGGCGGGTGGCGGCGGTCGGGGGTCGCAGAGAGGGGCCCGGAGATGAGCAGCCGGTGTAGAGAAGGCACTGGAGGGCCGAGTTCCTAGCACGGCTGCAGCAATCGCCTCCGAAGATGGCGGACATTTTGCTTTTGTATGAGGCAGCCAGAGGCAGGGTGAGGGCGCTGCTGAGATGGAAAGGAGGGAGGGGAGGAGGCCGAGGAAGGAGGGCTCGAGGCCCATGGTGAGGCTGCGGCCCCTTCGCCTGGGACTCCGCCCCGATGTTCTCTTAGCCCCGCGCGGGCTTTGCTGCCGCCCGAGCTCCTCCTCTGGTCCCTCCTTCCATCCCTCGGCCCGCCCCGCCTGGGCTTCCTCTCCCTCCTCCCGCTCCGGTCCGTTTCTCCTTCACCGCATCTTCCCCTCCTCTTCCTGCCAAATGCCGGGCTGCACTAGCGCTGGCCTCCCAGAGCAGCTCCTTTGCATTCGAGGCTCTGGCCCCCGCCCCTCCTGTGCCACCACTAGCTCGGAACTGCTTAGCCTATGCAGCTCCCAGACCCTGCACGCTCAGTCAGGTTGAGCCCAGCTCTCAGTTACCTTAGCGACAGTTGCTGTTTCATTGGAAATTCCTGCGAAGCAACCACAGAGTGTTTGGGGGAGGGNAGGGGGCGCGCGCGGGGGGGTTGGGAGGGGGTGCCCAGGCAAAATCTTCTTAGGGAACTGGTTTAACAGGGGCCAGAGTGTTTTAGGGAGCAGGCCTACCTATTTGCATCCGAAATTAGGTTTGCTCTTAGCTGCTTAGGGATTTGCCAGGGGGCGTTTAGACTGAGCAGATGCACTAGACCAAGTCAATGATTTGATTCTCAGGGTCTGACCCTTAGCCTCGGTGGGGTAGTTATTTGTGTTCCCATGGTGAAGAGATAAAGAACTGGTTCGCCTGCAGTGGCTTGATAAGAAGAACTCAAACTGTTAAATCATCCTGCATCAGGATCGTGCTTGCATGTTGAAATATTAGAAGGTTGTTACCATTATCCTTGATGTCTTTCATTGGTGCGTCATCCATCCGTCCCCCCTCACCCCACCCCCGGTCTAACTCATCTCAGTAAATTAACAGGAGGTTCAGTCTGGATGTTGTAAGCCCTGGTTTAGTGAGTTGTTACGTCTCAAAGTAAGTTGGCCAGAATGTTCTTCAGACATAATGAAAGCGAAGATACTGATTTGGTAACTCTCTGCTTTGATTAAAAGTTTAAATTGCAGGCTTTTCCTAATACTATTCTGGTTTCAGCTCGTTTGTTTTCAATTTTTTATTTATCTACCAAAAATCGTATACTTCTTGTAAATATCCTATGGTTTTAGAAATGTCAGTTTTCTAGGCTAGCCTGGGCTAACATATTGAGACCCTAGAGCTGGAGACATAAATTTCAGTAATGGAGCACTTACAGATATGAAGCTTTGCAAACATTCTAACCTTAGCATAGAAAAATAAAATAAGAGCCAGAGGCTGATTGTTGACACCTCTTGACTACTAATGATAACAGTAAGAGCCTACCTTTTGTAGTGCGCCTATTTGAAGACATACTCAGTAATTTAAAGCAGTGGAGGGATAAGCTCCAAAATCAGTTCCTACCTATCGTTTTCTTTCAAGGGACAGCATTTTGCAAGGACTGATGGTAGTTCCTAAAATAGTTTTTTTGAGTTATAGGAATTATGTGACAGTCTGTCCTGGTATTACATGCCTTTAATCTCTAGTATACAGGAGGCAGTGAGAGAGATGGACCTTTATAAGTTTGAGGCCAGCTTAGTCTACTCAGCAAGTTCTGGGCCAGCCAGGGTTCTATAGTGAGACACTTTCTCAAAAAAAGAAAGAAAGAAAGAAAGAAAGAAAGAAAGAAAGAAAGAAAGAGAAAAAGGAAAGGAAAGGAAAGGAAAGGAAAGGAAAGGAAAGGAAAGGAAAGGAAAGGAAAGGAAAGGAAAGGAAAGGAAAAGAATCCATGACAATATTAACACACTCCTTTCCTTTGGCAGGAAGAGGTTTTGCCCCATTTTAACAGTCATTATTACATCTTCAATCCTAGCACTGGGAATCCATGGCTCATACTATTTCTTTTCAGTGCTAGAGATACAACTCAGGCTTTTCTGCATGCTAAGCAACTGTTCTGCTCCTGAGCTACAGCCCAGCCAGTGTGCTTATTTAGATTCGGTTTCCCCCACTTCTTTTATTCAGTGAATTACCCTGAGTGGCCATGCATGTTTGAATGGCTGGGTATTTTAGCCACATGTTTATGAAACTTTCGATATTTGTTTGGAAGAGAAGAAAATGTTCAGTATTATATTTAGTGGAAATTTTATTGTAGTTCTTTTTCTTCTGCTATGTTGCATCCTACAAGAAGTATTCCACCACTGATGTCTTTCACACACTTTCTTCTTTAAAGTGTGTGAAGATACATTGTGTACTATGTTTAATTATTATTATTTTTTTAATTTTATGTCTGTTGGTGTTTTGCCTGCCTGCATATCTGTGTGAGGGTGCCAGAGTCCTTGGAACTAGAATTACAGACAGGTGTGAGCTGCCATGTAGTTGCTGGGAATTGAACCCAGGTCCTCTTGAGCAGCTGGGTGTTCTTAACCACTGAGCCATCTCTCCAGCAAATTAAACAAATTAAAAAAAAAAAACTAAACAAATCTCTGTTTAATTATCAATCACTTAGTCTTAGTTCTTCATTTTACCTACGTAAAAGGAAATATTAAGTATCTAGTAATATTTTTGTGCTTTACGAACATTACTATTGGTAGACCATATTTAGGTAAGAGTTTTCTGAATTTCCATTTTGGACTTTACCTTTCTACCTCGCCCAACCTTCTCTGCCTGTGATAACCTCGTTCATTTGCTTTTTAGGTTGTAGCTTGCTTAGAAGTTCTGGAATTTTAGAGCATCTTGTGATAGTTTTCTTAAAATTCAGTATAGATTTTCACGTTCTAGTAGTCCTATAGGACCGTTTTCGGTCACACATGATATCAAAATAGGTCTTTCTTTGACTGTCAGCTGGCATCTTAGTTTCTACTTAAAACTTTATTCTCTCTTAGGGGCTCAAGTAATGGTTTGGTAGTATTTTATTGGTAACAAATTGTTCTGCAGAATAAATAAAGTGTCATTTTCACTTTCTCTGAGGCTGCAGAAACATTGCAACATTTTACTTCGCAGATCTGGAGTATATCCAACTCCAAATGCTTCCAAATGAATTTTATTTTGCTAGTAGATCCTCTTCTGTTCCAGCTGTAATAAGCATGAGTTGTGCATTTGCTTAGGAGATTTCTTTTTAACAGGCATGCAGCTCTTCCCAGTATATCCACTTACAAGCTTTGACAAGAAATCTTGTGCGAAGTTGCTGCAGCAGGAATTTTTCACTAACATATGTGGTTGAGTATGTAAATATAGTATTTCACCAAAGACTTGGTAACTCTACTGCATACTTCTTTGCATATAGCTGTCTACTCTTTTAATATTAGTCATACCTGTTCCATGCTGTGCCATGTGTGTTGATGCAATTAAGTTTCATTTGGGGACCATGTATGAAATGCAAACATTGTGTGTTAAATCTCTGTTGCTAAGTGTTGCTTCATAAACTTGTTTCATCCATGGAGTTACAGTATTAATGCTCTCTGTATGCACTACACTTTCAGTGTACATAGCTAGATACTCCTGTTTAGTATTATATATATATATATATATATATATATATATATATATATACTATACAGTGTGTCCTTAGAAGATGAATGCAGTACAGGGCTTTTAAAATGTTGTGTGAGAACTTTGTGGCAATAATTATAGTTCTCAATAGTTTTGGCTGAGATTCTGCTGTCTTGTATGTTTTGTTTTGTTATGAATCATAATTTCCTTCTATTCTGTGACTGGGAGAGGCAGGCTTGTCAGAAGAAAGTAAGCCACTAGCCTGGGTTCTCTCCTAGTAAAAGTATTAAAAATGATATTATAGTTGAAGCCACTTTATTAAAATTATTTTTATTTAAAGGAGTTTTTTTTAAATAACAGAAACATCTTTCAAGAAATAGTTGAAACGTGAATAAATAGTGGTCAGAAGTGTTATAAATAAGAGATAATGTTTCAAAGAAACTCTCTAAGCTAATAATTTGAAAATATAAACCATTTGAAAAAGTGAGCATCTCTCTTGGATGTTACTTTTCAACATTGTGTGGCTACTTTTGATTACTAGTGTCTGCATGCCTTTACCAATGTGAGCCAGAAAGAGAAAGAATTCTGGCTTACCAACTGAGGAAGTAAACTCAATATTTTAAAAACTGATACATGTAATAGACATTTATTAGAATTTTGACTAAAGTATTAAAAGAACATTTGTTGTTGTTGTTGTTTTCCAGACAGGGTTTTTCTGTGTAGCCCTGGCTATCCTGGAATTCAAAGACACCCACCTGCTTCTGCCTCCTGAGTGCTGGGATTAAAGGTGTGCACCACCACTGCCTGGCTAAGGGAGCACCTTTGTTTTGTTTTGTTTTTCTTTTTCTGAGGCAGGGTTTCTCTGTATAGCCCTGGCTGTCCTGGAGGTCACTCTGTAGACCAGGCTGGCCTCCAACTCAGAAATCTGCCTGCCTCTGCCTCTCAAGTGCTGGAATTAAAGGAGTGTGCCACCACTGCCTGGCAAGGAGCAACTTTTAATGGAGTCCTCCATTGTGGTTAAGAATCTATAGAAATGCTCTGGTTATCCTGAAACTTTCTGTTCAGGATCTTTCAGATCAGGCTGGCTTTGAACTCACAGAGTTCATGCTGCCTCTACCTCCCAAGTGCTGAGATTATGCCTAGCTTGATTTTGGCTTTCTTTCACACTTCCCCTCCTCCCTAGCTATTTGAAGCATCTGACAATAGTCATTGTAGATTATCAAAAGAAAAGGGGATGGGATGGGGACTTAACTCTAGAAGGCCATATCTCTGGCCAAGGTCTAATGGTCTGAGTCCAATGCTGAGATTAGGGATCAACAAGAAGATACAAGGAGAGCACTGACGACATTGTAGAGATCTACCTTCTATCCTAGACCTCTCTTACGTATATCTAGCCATTCTTGAAATGTCAGTGTTTGCCACTTGTCACCAGAGCCACTGGTGTGGCTGACATTCAGCGAGTCTTGTCCTCTAGTCATTCTTCCCTGTTTGTTAATCTTTAAATAAAGTGAAACAGTCATTTTGCTGTGAAAATCCTTCAGGCACCGGGCATGGTGGCTCATGCTTGTAATCCCAGCCTGGCTTTGCATATTTATATTTTGTCTCCAAAACAAAACCAAGCCCTGAATGATGGTTTCCTCATGGGATTCTAGTACTTGGAAGTTTGAGGCAGGAGGATTGCCATGAATTCAACTATCCTGTGCTACACAGTGAATTCAAAGAGCCTGGGCTGCAGAGTGAGATATTATCTCCACAAAAAGTAAATAAAGAGAAATAAAAAAAAAAAAAAAAGGAAAAGTCCTTCAGGATTTTCCATCAGATGTCAGAATAAAAAGTCCAAACACCTTGGCCTAAACACTAGTCATGCCTTTATCTGGATGTGTGTTACCTTTCCAACAATGTCTGTCTATTTTCTTCTCACATGAACCCAGGCTCCAATCAGCAAGAGAAATTAAGTCCTCCTTTCCAAAGTGGTTATACCTCTAACATCTGTGTGACTGTATATACATTGTTCTCTATAGCTTGGACGTACTTCAACTCATTTTGTTTTGTTTGATCCGATGTAGCCCAGACTGACTTTGAATTCATAGCAGTCCTCCGGCCTCAGCCTCCAGAGTGCTGAGATCACAGACTTGTACCACCATGCTGGGATTTGCTTTTCTCTCTAGCCTCCTGCCTCAGGCTTCTGCGTGCTAGAATTAAAGGTCTATATGCTGCCGCACCCATTCAGCTTCAACCCTTTCTTGTACATTCTCTGAAGTGATCAGGCTCCTCTTCCCCACTTCCACTCCAAGGAGTGTAGCAAGTTCCCTTAACCCTTTCTCCACACAGCCTCCCCTGCCCCCCACTGCCACCGCCTCTGCATTTAGCAGTTTATTACTGTATGTGTGTTGATATTCTTCTGGGATACTGAATCCACGGCCTCATAGATGCTAAGCAGTTTTACTCCTGAGATACACCCACAGCTCCTAACATGGTAAATGTAATAGTGTTCATCTTGACCTCCCTAATATGAGCATCTGAACATAAGGAAGGCTGTTTGTACCTCTAGTACTAGAGAGTGCCTAGACCTTACTAGGTATTCAACAGGAAAAAATATTTCTGGCAATGTGTACATGCAAAAGCTACCCCCATCCCCACCAGCATCCCCATTTTCAAGATTTTTTTCTCCAGATAGTAATCACCATTAACCATTCTAATTTTCCTTTATCTGCTTCTCATTCCTCTTTCTTGCAGGGAAATGCAACTTTTATTATTGCTGTGATATGATCAAAATGGTGATTCCCCAGGGTGGTCTGACGGTGCCTCCCTATCTCTGCAGTCTAGGCAGACATTTATATTTATTGAGCAATGTCTGCGCACTAAGCTTTGTTATAGAGACCTAGGGTAATACCAGGAAACACCCAGCTCAAGGGGAAAACGGGAAGGAGTNTAGAAGACTCTGAGAACGCAGGTTATTTCATTACAATTGGGAGTAGTTCAGAGAGAACACAGGAGACTTTTGAAACCGACAAGCTACAGTTTGTGTATTTCTTTAATGGAGGTGTCTGAAGTGGATTTGGAGAGAAGTGGGGGTAGGGTTTGTCGTCCGTGCCTGTTTGGTTATGATTTTACAGCATTCGTCCAAGTGGGCCAGGGTGGAGAGGAAGTGTGGAGGTGGGGTAACGTAGAAGGTTTAGTGGAAGTTGTCTTCTCTTTAATTAGTGCTAGCTACTTGAAAGTGTTTCATCCTGGCACTGGGACTGGGGATGTAGAAGGCCAGGTGCAGGGAAGGAGAAGGCAAATATTTTCCTTTTCAGTTTGCCTTTGCTTCTGGAAGAGAAAATGAGCTGCTGAGAACACAGGGTTCTTAGTTTCACAGTGACCAAACAAGGCAGCTGTTCTATGTCTTGGGGTGAAACGCGCTTTCTAGGGAAGGGCCAGATTGTATGGGTGGGGGTGGGGTCTGAATAAAGAAAAATTTAACTCCTTTAATATGGATCCTTAATTGAGAGAGTCTCCTGTTCCCTTCCCTCTAGTCCAACAGCATGGATACGTGTTGGAAGCCGGGGATACTTATCTCGTGAATACAGGGTTGCAAGTAGTGATCGACTTTCCAGGGCTTCCTTCCCAGGCAAGCCTTTTTAACCCATAGAGGTCACTCAGCCACAGAACTGCTGTGTTTATTCTCTGTTGGTAAATGGGTTTGGGTTTCCAGTCTGATTTCTTTTTGTTTGTTTGTTTGTTTGTTTGAGACAGGCTTTCTCTGTATAGCCCTGGCTGTCCTGGAGCTCACTTTGTAGACTAGGCTGGCCTCGAACTCAGAAATCTGCCTGCCTCTGCCTCCCAAGTGCTGGGATTAAAGGCGTGCGCCACCACGCCCGGCTCCAGTCTGATTTCTTAAAAACACATCCTCTCAAGACACCGTTTTCTTCCTCAGAACTCCCTGTCTGTGCTGTGTGAGGATTTGGAAAAGGCTCCGGCAGAGACAGCAAGGGACTGAGGGGGTAGAGAGGTGGTTGGCATGTCTTTCAAGTGTTTACCCTCCTTTGTGTGATCATCTGCATGTGTCACTCTGGTGCATGTGTGCAGGTCAGAGGACTTCTCTCCTTCCACTATGTAGAACCAGGGATAAAACTTAGGTCACCTAGCTAGGGTCAAGCACCTTTTCCCACCGGCCTATGTCAGTAGTTCGAGATTCAATATTTTTCTACTGTTGCCACAGCAGCCATAGCCACTGAGCACTTTGAAAGTGGATGGTTTATAAGTGTGCTGAACAATGCAAAATATAGTTGGCTATATTATGTTAAGTAAATGGCATACAATTCCAGTTGTGTGTGTGTGTGTGTGTGTGTGTGTGTGTGTGCGTGTGTGCGCGCGCACATGCTTGCTTGCTCGTGTCTGTGTGTGTATGTATGTGTGCGATCTTACCATATTGAGCAGACTGGCCTAGAACTCCTGAGATCAAGTGACTTTCTTACAGCTAGCTGCCTCTTGAGAGGCTGGGACCACAGGCACATGCTACCAGTCCTAGCTTTTATAGTTTTTAAAATGTGGTTGCTTGGAAATCTAAAGTTCCATGCATGTCTCACACTGCAGTTCCAGTGAGCAGTGAGTGTCTCTCTGTCCTCTTTCTGAAGGTAGTTTCTGAAGTTCAGGCCCTGGAAATTGTTTCTGAAGGAGGCTCTTTTCTCTCAGAGTCCTGTTTAAAATGAACACCATCATAAAGGCCTCATTTATACATGAAAGGTTATCTTACAGTTCAGAGTTGATGGCTCGATAACCCTCAACTCTGGGGCAAAATATGAAAGCATCCTATTCTTGGCTGGACTGAAAGCTAGTTTGCTTGCTTACGTTTTTGGATGCAGTTGCCGATCCAACTGGTTGGGTTAGATTTTTTTTTTCCCTGGGCTAAGTATAATATAGTATACATGTGAACGAATCTAAGTGTAATCGCTCAGGATTCCATTGACAGCATGTGTTCATTGGTAGCACTCAATGTTTCAGGCTTTCAGTGTTATTAAAGTCTTTACTCTGTCCTTCCTTAGAGTCCCCTAGCTACTTGGTTCCAGATTCTCCAGGAACCGCTTTCTGCAGGAAAAGTAAGTGAGAGGATACACTTTTCCAGCTCACATAGTGCAATCGTAAGAAACAAAAGGGAGTTTGAATCATTGCTCTCACGGAAGTTTATTTTAATGCTCTTTGCTCAGCCCTGTCTTATCATGGGAAGTCATCAGAGCCTTAAAGAGGAATGCATGGTGGTGGTGGTGGGGTTGTCCACCTGACAGGAAAGTGTCGAAGATTCTTATTTCTGGGGGATTCAACTTCCTAGTGGAGTTTCTAAGGCCAATCTGATTGCATTATTACTATAAAGGCTCCAATTTAAAGAATAAATGTGTATTATAAAGATGCTAGCACAGATAAGCCTGTTAATAACATGCAAAATATGTGGGAGTGGCTAGAATGTGGCTCAGTAGTAATTATTTAGATTATGTGAAGTCCCAGCACTGTAACAAACCCTTTATTTTAAAGACATAGATCATTTAATAGCCAAGTTTTGGGTCCTCCTAAGTCTTATTTTATGGTCAAATGTATTGTCTAGACCTTATCATATGCCATATGCTTCAGATATGAATTGACTCAGATCTGCTTCCTTGAAAAAATGCATGTTTGCTTTCTAATAATAGCAGCTGACAATTATTGAGCAATGCTTATATACAGGGCAGCTTGCCAGTGAATATAAAGTGTTTATTTAGTTTATCTCCCCAGTCAGCCTATGTCATAGGTATTATTATCACCACTTAATAGATAAGTCAGAGCCATTTATCTGGGGCCCAGAGAGGTTAAGAAACAGAACTGATAGCAAGCTGCCTCTATTCCAGAGTCTTCTAATATGATAGTGCATAGCAAAGCAATCACCCAGCGAGGGAAAATTAGTACTGCAAAGTTTTTGTTTGTTTGTTTGTTTTTGTTTTTTTTTAAGCTGGCTGTTTCTAGGTGAGTATCATTTTGCATTTCCACCTTGGATAGATCTCACAGCTGGAGCCCTGTTTAGCCCAGGTGTGTAGAGTGATTCTAGTGCTGAGGGGACGGGACTTGAGATAGTGCATATCTTGTATAGTCTGTCAGGTGGGGAGGCTGAATAGACCTGTAAGAACAGTACCAGGTTTGGCAACAACAACAACAACAAAAGAAATATGATTTTTGTTTGTTTGTTTTGTTTTTTTCGAGACAAGGTTTCTTTGTATAGCTCTGGCTGTCCTGGAACTCACTCTGTAGACCAGGCTGGCCTTGAACTCAGAAACCCACCTGCCTCTGCCTCCCAACTGCTGGAATTAAAGGCGTGCACCACCACTGCCCGGTAAAACAGGATTTTTAAAGCTCTGCATGCACCAAACTGTGTATGGCTGGCTCTGTGTCCCTCCTATTGCTGGTAAGGGCTCCATTTCATCCAGTGTTCCCATTGTCCTCAAGCCATGGTGAGAGAGTTCTCTCTTTCTTACTTGGATGACCTGCAATTTAGATGGATTTCAAAGGTCTGGATTCTGGCATCCAGTTCTTTGAAGTCCACTGCACGAAGACTTTTGTGGCAATGTGCTACACGGCCACAGAAAAACCTGAGCTTTGTATCTTAAATCCTATTCTCCCGATTCTACAGTTCATCAGGACTCACCATGCTCTAACCCAGCAGCTTGCAAGCCATTGCAGTTATGAAGCAGCAATGAAAACAATTTGATGATTGGGGTCAGCACAACATGAGGAACTATAATAAAGGGTCACAGCATTAGGAAGGCTGAGAAAGCAGTTGTTTAATTACTTATGTCCACCCCTTGGTTTGAATCATCCAGTAAATTTTGTACCAAAAGCCAAGCTTTGGGACTTGAATGCTATTGAACAAAAGACTCGACAGTTTTATTTGTACAGCTGAGGAATACTACTATTGAGAAAATATGGTTTACTACAGTCTTAAGGGTTCTTTCCTTTGGGACTCCTTTGGCAAGGCTGAAATGATGGGTCACTGGGTACCAGCAGTGACCTCCAAAGCCTGGCAACCTGAGAATTATCCTCAAAGGCCATGCAAAAGTGGGAGGAAAGAACTGGACTCACCAAGTTGCCCTCTGCCCTCTGCAGCTGCACTGAGTCACATGGGCCCACACACCCAGTACACACACGCACAATAATAATAAAAATACCAGTTCCTTGAGGTTTTACGTTTCTTTGCAAGGAGTTTCCTAGTGTTTCTTCCCCTTGCCCTTAGTAGCTAGGTTTGAAATGAACTACCTCTTTCTTCCAGAGGCCCGTTACTTCCTTTAGAAAAGGCTCTGCTTTGCTGTCTTCTCATCCTTGCCCTAGCTTCTTCCTTTTTTTTGGGGGGGGGGGTTGGTTTTTCGAGACAGGGTTTCTCTGTATAGCCCTGGCTGTCCTGGAACTCACTCTGTAGACTAGGCTGGCCTCGAACTCAGAAATCCACCTGCCTCTGCCTACCGAGTGCTGGGATTAAAGGCGTGCGCCACCACGCCCGGCTTCAGTGAGGACATTTTATAGTCCTTTGAGATAGCAGAGTGAAAAACAGAAAGGGGAGAAGCATCCATGCAGACAGAATATATCAAACTATGAAAAGAGCAGGATGCATTCATCAATGGAAAAAAAAAACTTAAGAAGCTCGGACAAAGCCGTGCGTTAGGACAAACCGGGCGTGGTGGCGCAAGACTTTAATCCCAGCACTCGGGAGGCAGAGGCAGGCGGATTTCTGAGTTCTAGGCCAGCCTGGTCTACAGAGTGAATTCCAGGACAGCCAGGGCTACACAGAGAAACCCTGTGTCAAAACAAAACAAAAACCAACAAAAACAAAACAAACAAACAAGCAAAATATCCTCCCTAGCTAGCTGCTCTAACCATCACGGCACAGTTACGGTGTCCATGGATTGAGTCGTCCTGTTGCATCAAATCACGTAGGATTTAAAGCAAACCACGATGCAGCTTTGATTCTTTCCATCTTTTTTCTAAGGCCTAGCTGGCGTCCCTTTAACAGGCCTCCTACAGCCTTAGCTTCAACTCACTTTTGCTGCCCTCTATGTTGTGATGCTTTGAGCGTTATACCAACCTTGTAATTGGTCTTCCAGGGACCTCCCATGTTCCTACCATCCGTTCAAACCAACTGTTCATTTTCTTTAAAATTTCATTTCCTCACATCGTTCTCCCCATGAACCTTCAAAGACTCTCCATGCCTATGGAGGCCAAGTCCAACTTTCTCTGGGTTTTTAGAGCTCTCTGGGACCTGCTCCATGTTTCTCTATAAATTTATACTTCATCATTTGTGGCCTAACACTTCAGCCAGACCTGTCTCATATACCTGCTGGGTGTGACTATCGGACTCTGTCTGCAACCCTTAGAACCTCACTTAACAAAGGACCTAAGAGATCCACAGCCTGGCAGCTTATGGACTGGGGTGGGGGGAGGGATCAGGAAGGAAGTGAACTGAAAGGTTCCCATTAAGGGTGTGACTTGAGGGGATGATGTGACAGAAGGTGCTTTTAAACTGTTGTTATACTGGAGAGGCTCCGAGGGAATGGGGGAGGGAACTGGAGTATGACCTTTAGTGGTTTATTAGCCTGAACCAGACCAGAGCGCATTGGTTTAAATTGGCCTGAAGTTGCCTAGAAGCACATTTGTTTAGTGAAAAGGCTCAGTCTCTGCATTTCTGTCACCATGGAAGAGAGCCCACATAGCTAGGCAATAGACTGTGGGATTCTTGGGTTCGTATCAAACATTTAATTCAGCCATGGCATTGGAAAGTAAGGACTCCCTTCTGCTTCATTTCTTAGAGAAGAATGTCAATGATGTATAAAGCAGATCTCTCGTTTCCATGAAAATTTCCACACGTATATAAACACTGTAAATTTTATTTCTCTTTCTGTCTCTCTCTTTCCCTCTATCTTTCTCTCTGTCTCTCTGCCTCTCTCTCTCTCTGTCTCACACACACACACACACAAAAACACACACACACACAGGTTTTCTCCATGTAGCCCCTAGCTGTTGTGGAACTTGCTCTGTAGACCAGGCTAGCCTGGAACTCATGCATATCTACCTGCCTTTGCCTCCCAAGTGCTGGGATTAAAGGCAGGAGCCATTATGTCCTGTGTGAACTTCATTTCAAAGTAATGCTTTTAAGCTATATGTTAAAAGTGGATTCAAAAGCTGGGCATAGTCCATCCTGTCTGCAAAACGAGCTTTCCACTGCCTTGGCTTCCTGCATGCTGTGCCTGAGCTGCAAGGGTGGGAGACCTAGGGTTTTAACCTGAGTCTGCTACTAATTACACCCATGACCCCTGAGCAAGTCGCCCGAATCTTTTATGGTGTGAGTTTCCTCATCTGGTAAACGACAGGATCAGACTGGATTATTTCCATGGTTCCTTCCTGAAGGGAGTAGGAGAAAGCTATAGGGCTGAAAGGCAGGAAGCGGAATAATTGAGGAGTGGAATTCCGTGTGATTTAGAAATCACTTGAAGTTTCAGAAAATAGCTTACTCAAGTTGGTAAGTGCCACCCCACTTTATAGTGCTCCTGTTTGCTGCTACAACGCTTGCTTTTCCCAAGTCGCCTGTCAATGATTACTTCAGAATCCAGGTGCTGAAGGTTGAGCGAACAGACTAGCTTTCTTTTTATGGGTGGATTTTCAACAGTGAATGAATGTTACTTTTATTTTGTGCAAATCAACTCAAAACTTATTTTGAGATATTTTTTTTTAAAAAAAGAATTAGCCCCCTGGGAAGAGATGCTGTGTGATATTAGAAAGTCATAAATGACCATCCTGTTCGCATTGCTGAGCGTCATCCCTGACCAAGAGCCAAGTGTGCTTTTCCCTAGGCCATTTCTGTGAATTTTTATCTTGTGTATCTGTCCACAAAAATGTCTCACTGTACCTAGGCTCGATAACACTTGGACTCTTAGCAGTCAGAGGCTAAGAAAGGCATAAGGCTAGTGAGTTTGAAGTTAGCCTGGCTATATAGTAAGACTCCTCAAAAAAACAAAAACAAAAACAAAAACAAAAACAAAACAAAGCAAAACCCAAACCCCAAAACCAAAACCAAAAAAAAAAACAAAAGAAAAACAAATCTCATCTTAGAAGCTAATATTGAAAACAAAAATCTGCACAGTAGCTTTTAAAAATATTTGTTTAGTTATTTATGTATATGTGTGTATGTATGTGCATGCACCCACAGAGGCCAAAGGAGGCTGTAGGAGTGTCCGAAGCTGCAATTACAAGTGGTTAGGTACCATCTGATAGGGCTGGGTGCTGAGAACCAAATTTGGGTTCTTTTGAAGAGCTATGAGTGCTCTTAGCCACCAAACCATTTTCCTGCCAACAAAAGAGCTTAAAAAAAAAAAAACATAGATATCCAAGTTTTGTTCCATTATATGTAGCAGTGCAATAGACTCAGACAGAAGATGAAAGTCTTGAAACTGTTAATTTCTACATGTGCCCATCCACTCACTGCTGAAGATCAAATTTCCTCTGCTCTTACCTTACTTTTCACTGACTGTTTGTTTTCTGCTCAGTTTACTTAACACATGTAATCCTGTGAGTCTCTGTCAGCCCCTTGGAAAACAATTCAACAGGCCACAGAGTGATAAATAAGCATTTGTAGTAATATATAAGGGAACCACTTTTTAATAAAGTGGGTTTTGTTTTGTTTTGTTTTGTTTTAGTGTAGGAGACAGTCTTGTTCAGTTGTACCTCCTGAAGCACAGGGATGGAATGGTAGCATTCCGTGTCCACAGGCAGAGAGATTCTCTAGTGAATGAGAATGGATTTTGCAGATTTTAGCAAGTTCAAGATGCAGGGGCCCTCAAGGAGTAACTCAGACAAATGGGAATCGGAGAAACCATGTATTCCTCAACCAAGTGTGTTGTAAGAAAGAGCTCTACTGATCAAAAGACTAACAGAATGCATCCCTTGAGCCTCCCAAGGGTGTAGCAGTACCATTAGTCAAATGCCAAAGCCGAGGGATGCTTCTCCGTGGGCTTAGGCTGTTCTACATAGCAGTTTCCCAGCCAGCCAGGGCTATGTCTCCGTAAAATAAAATAAGGGAAAAAAAGTGAAAATCTTCACAAAGGAAACCAAGTTAAAATTTTCCATGTTGGGGGAAATAGGAGAGGGCACACAAGGCAACCGTTTCATTGCTGCAATGCTATGGCATCTTCTCAATGTGTCCGCCCTAATGCTAATGCCTTCCTTCAGAGGTGAATTAGATAGAAATAATCTGAATGGCTATTTTAATGATTTCATCTGTCAGAGTGTTCTATTACTGATACATCTCTTATATAGAGATTGGAGAGCAGACCTGTGTGTGGTGGCTCATGTCCATAAACTCAGCACTTTGAAAGCTGAGGCAGGAGGACTGTCAACGAGTCAACCAGGACAGTCTATATATTGAATTCCAGGGCAGTTTGGGCTACAGAAGGAGACTCTACCTGAAATAAAAGCTAAAGGTGGGGCTGGAGATATGGCTTAGCAATTTAAGAGCATTTGTTGCTCTTGCAGAGGACTAGAGTTCAGTTCCCAGTACCTACATGGCAGCTCACGACCATCTGTAAGTACAGTTCTTGGGGACCTGGTGCCCTCTTCTGGACTCCCCAGGCACCAGGTGTGCATGCGATACACATATACACAAGCAGGCGCACGCACACACACAAGATCGAACAAGTCAGTTTTTAAAATATAACTGAAACCACCAAACAAACAAACAAAACAAACAAGCCTCCAAAATTGGGAACAGGGATGGGCGAAGAATTGAATTTGAATCCATTTTAATCCCAAGGAGGGAATTCTTAACATTGAAAGCTTTAAGTTGCACAAATATTTGGCATAAGGCTAAGGACAAGAACCAAGAGAAAAGTCATTTGTCTTGTGGAGAGACAGAGTTGATTGGAAAAGCTGGGCATATTTTTGTTCCATCATTCCATCTTTTTCATCTGTTTACTGACATAGACCCGGTTCTTGATGACAAAGATGAACAGTGTCAAATTGAAGAAGAAAGTAAACTGGTTAAAAAATACTGTTGAAATTGCTTTATTTCAATGGTCTGGGTTGCTACAGAGAAAACTTTCCCTAAACTTATGGAGAGCAGATGGAAAAAAAGAAAAACTGTTTATCCTTCAACAAAAGAATTGATGGCCCTACTATATTTAGACTTTAACTTGGGACATCTGGGAAAATGTTCAAATCCGTTAATCATCTAGTTTGTAACTATCTACAAAGAAGCTGAAGGTCGAGATTAGCCCTTTAGCATAGGCTTATGAAGAACAAATACTATCAGGCTGCTTTTATTTCCTTTCATGCAAAACCAAATGTGTGTTGAGGAGGGAAAGCAACATGTATTGTCTCCCGGACATCAACAGCAGCCCTTGTTATTCAGTCGCCATGAAGGGCTCTCCTCAGCTGGGATGACTTAGACTGTGCGGCTATCAGGAGAGTGTCAAGATAGGCTGAGGAGCAACTGTGCTCCCAAATGAGGCATGAGTTGGGGACAGAAGGTCACAGTGACTGGTGTGTAAGAGAGGCTGGGTCGTGACAGTCTGTAACATGTAGTGCTTTATTTTTATTTTTTATTATTTGCTCTTTGAATAGATCCACTGCTGGTACCTTTTAATAGCTAACCATGCTAGAGAATTTCAATCATCTATTTTTTTTTTCTGCTTATACTCAATTTACATAGTTTGTAAAGAACATTTAGGTGCAGCTGTCCTAAATACCTTTATGCACGACTTTGGATGGGGATGTTAATACTGTGTTTATGAAACATTTGAATTATCTTAAGTCAATCAAGGTCACTAATATTTTGGAAAAGGATTACAAATGACCTTTAGAGCTAGAGCAGAAAGGGCTCTAGCACTACTCCCACATCCCTCCCCTTCGAGCACTGTGGATCTTCTATCTCCTTTACTTGTTTAGAATTCCTGCCAAGGTTTAATAGAGGGCAGAGTTTCTCTATTAAAAAAATAAAGAAGCCAGGTGGTGGTAGCGGTACACCTTTAATCCCAGCACTTGGGAGGCAGAGGCAGGCAGATTTCGAGTTCGAGGCCAGCCTGGTGTACAAAGTGAGTTCCAGGACAGCCAGGGCTATAGAGAGAAACCCTGTCTAGAAAAGCCAAAAAAATAAAAAAATAATAAAAATAAAAATAAAATAAAGAAAAACCCTACATCAGAGATGTAGGAAATGGTCTCTGGGAAATGGAATGATGAATAAGATGCTGAGATTTGGGGGTGGGCGGTTGCTAAATATTCCTCCATTTGAAGCCAGTGGAGAAATAGACACAAGAACCAGCTAGAGTCCCTTTTGTTGTTTATTTTTTGAGACAAGGTCTGGTTTGCCTCCAACTCACTCTTCTGCCTCAGCTTTCCCAAGTGCAGGGATTACAGGCATCAACCATGAGAGTCAGATCAGAGTTCTAAGTAACACCCTTCTTCCTCATAAAGGCTTGACTAAGGATCCGATCTAGATGTATGTTGGTCTGTTTAGGACCAGGACTACCTACCTCAGAAGCACTGCAGGTCAGAGAACAGGCAATTCAAAGGGGCTTTAGCAACAGTCTGGGAAAGACAGTGCTGGCAGATTGGCTCTAAACTTGGCACTTAGGGTAGAAGGTACAGATAGTGGTAATAAGAAACTTCATTGGAGGCTTCCCACCTCTGAGGAGACTCTCTCTACTGTGTACTGGTGTAACTGGGGAATACGTAGCTAGTGGCCAGTTAGGCAGAGCTGAGAACAGAATGGGTCACCAGTCTGCAGAAATCCCTGTGTTCTTCTCTTGATACGAAATGGTATTTTTAAGTGGGCTATGCAAATGTAAACAAGACCTAAATTAACATACTTTATAAGGCAGTAGGTGTTTTCCTTCTGTAGGTCGGTTTTACTTGAATGACTATTATAAGACATGGAATTATAGGGTAAGTAAATGTTTCTAGAAGGATTGTTATGGGGTGTAGAATTATGGGATATGAAAATTAGAAGGGATGTTAAGATGTTAAGAGCCTCACTGTGTAACCCTGGCTAGCCTGGAACTCTCTATGTAAACCTGGCTAACTACAATCTCCCATTGATCCGTCTGCCTCTTCCTTTAGAGTGCCGGGGTTAAAGGCATGTTCTATCACGCCTGGCTTAGGGCTGGTTTTATAGCTCTTTCATTTCTTGGATGATGAAATAGTTCTCCAGACACTTATTCTGGACTGTGCCAGGTAGCTGGTGACACCCAGGACTAGACCAGGGTCATATAATTTTTAAATTTACTACCCAAACCCTAAGTGTCCTGAACTTAGCCATCAGGGAAAATAGGCTGAGTAACTTGAAATTTGAAAACTCTATTAACTTTGAACTTAGACATTAATCTAACAGCATGTGTATGAGACCACTTAGAGAGCATGCGTGAGAGTAGTGAAGTGGTTTTAGTGGGAGGGACATGCCCTAAGATTTAGGCTCCCTTCCTTCAAGATTCTGGCTTGGCCTCGATACATCTCAGTGTCTTCATCTAGAAAATGGATGTAACACTAGTAGCCCCCTTCTGTGAGCTTCTGATTCCGAGGCTAAGATGAGAATGATATATCTTAGATTCTGTGCTTTACATAGGCGAGTTCCCTGTGAATGAGCACTGATAAATACTGTCTGCCATTATTCACCATCCCCATCATTGAGACACCTTTCCAGCTTGATCCGTGAAAACAACAAATGCTTCCTTTCGGACTTTGCTCATCCCGGGTTTACTTCTTGGCCCTAAACCTCCCTTCTCCGGATCTCTTATCATCTTCCCCTTTTAGGCCTGTCCTCCATGACTGAGTCACAGCTTGTACATTTCAAATGTTTCTTTTTTTTTTTTTTTTTTTTTTTTTCGGTTTACTCTGCCTTCATCCTGTCGCTATTCTGGTCCCGACTGCCCCAGTCCTGGATTACTCCATAGTTTCTTTTTCTGAATACCGTTTTCCTTCCTCTGGTCTGTTTTGGTTGTTACTTACCAGACTGATCTTTCAGAGGCATTGTTTTATCTTGTTTCCCCTGGCCCTGAAATCTCTAATGGCTCCATTGTCTGCTCTCTCAAAGGCCAGCCCTCATGTCTGACCTCCTTGTCCTTAGCAGATTCAGCGACTAAAAGAAATAATACAAGGTCTGCCATACACAACTTAAAATATTCAAGTTGCAATGTTTTAAAAACACTCGTGTGAATGCACACACATTTAGTCCTAGCACTTGAGAGGCTGAGACAGAAGGAACAGGCGTTTACCTGGACTACATATTACACTACACCCAACTACTTTTGCTAGTATTTTTTTTTTAGAGATTTATTTTATTCTTTAATTACATATATGTGGGTACGTGCATGTGAGTACATAAGTCCTCAGAGGCAGAGGTCTAGAATCCTCTGGAGGTGGAGTTAAAGATGGTTGTGAGCCACCCTGCACTGGTGTTGAATCCAACTTGTATCCGCTACAAAACCAGGATGTAATCCTAACTGCTCAGTCACTTCTTTCACCCCTTTATTAGTTCATTTTAACTGAATATGTCTCAAAGAGTATCATTAAGTATAATCAATATAAAACAAGTAGCAAAATTGTATATGCTATTTGGGGGAGGAGTCTATATGCTCAAGCTCTCATGCATAGAGCTAGGGAAATAATTCTGTGAGAGACCTTGCCTAGCATGGAAAGAGCCCTAGGTTCTGTCCTCAGCATCACGAAAAAAAGTGTCTACATGTTTTCGGTTCTTATATCATATCTTCATTTTGACTACCCACATTTCAAGTGTTTAATAGTCACATGTTGCTCTACTTGTTATTGCTGTCACTTCCAAAAAACAAACAAATCTCACTTCTTCCTTGCTTGTTCAAATAAAATAGAATGACAGGGGACCTATTTGGTTGGGTTATTCTAAGCCACTATGTGAAGTGTGAACATACTTTATAAGTTTAATTCTGCAAGAATGTGTGGAAGATACTGTCTCATAGGAGAGTAGAATGTCTTGGAAGTAGAATAATTTGAAAGAAATAACCTGGCTCTGAGTACAGCTCGGTGGTAAAATGCTTGCCTTGAGGCCAGAGGTCAGTCCTCAGTCCAGATAAAAGAAACTCTTCTGCATTAGTGGCTGGGACTGTAGCTCAGTGGTAGAGTGTGTGCTTAGGATTCAAGAGACCAGAAATTGAATATCTGTACTTCTAAAAAGGAAAAGCACATTAACTGTCTTGAATTAGACTGTGAAAACTGTAACCTCACACAATGAATGGAAATTATTAACATGTCCTTTTGCCTACTGTTTCATCATAATGGTTTTTAGGAAGAAATTAGTTACATCTTATTAATGTAACCTTATTATTTTCTAATTTTTTTGGCTTTTTGAGACAGGGTTTTCTCTCTGTGGTCCTGGCTGTCATGGAACTCACTCTGTAGACCTGGTTGGCTTTGAATGCAGAGATCCACCTACCCCTGACTTCCAAGTGCTGGGTTTAAAGGCCCACACCACTATTGTCTGGGTGGTTCTTTTTTTTTTTTTAATTCTATCTCCCAGTCCTCCTTCCTTATGGAAAATGGAAATAGGGTCATTTACTTTCTTTCTTAAAATAGGATCCAGGCTGCTATCAAGAAAACCCACACCCCATTGTACTCAAGGATAGAATGACTTAAAACTTTTTCATGTTGTCCAATTCAATATAAAGGCTAAGAATCTACCTAAAAGCACCAGATATTTAGATGTTGAAACCATTTGTAAAATGTTTTCAAGCTGTGCTATTAAAGGACATTTTAAGGAGTAAGTGTCCTGACAAATTGATGGTTAAGACTGGTAAAACCCAGGATGCACGCAGTCCTTTAAACACCAATGAGTTAGCCCTCTCTGACCCAGTGCCTTGTGCATGCTAGGCAAACACTACCACTGTGCTACACCTCCATAGATTTCTTCTCCTAGTTTGTTTCTGTCCGGCTGCTTTTGTGAAAAGATCTCAGTGTGTAGATTCAACTGGTCCTGGTGTTGTTCAGGCTGCCTTTAAGCTGTCAGTCCTTCTGCCTCAGTTTGCTAAGTGCTGGATTTCAGCTGTGCACCACCATGCTCAGCTGCCCGTTAAACATTATGAATATTTATTGGTTTATTTATGTATTTACTGTGTGCATGTGGTGGGTGCGAGCATGCCCCAGAGCACGTGTGGAGGTCAGAGGCCAATGTTCAGGAGGCGTCTTTCTCTTTCCGATACATGGATCTTAGGGCTGGAACTCAGGTCAATTTATGTATCCATTTGTGTGTGTGTGCATCCGTGTGTATGGTCATGTGATCCATGGTGCACATATTCAGGTTAGAGGGCAATTTATGACAGTCAATTCTCTCTGATATTGTGGGTCCCAGGGATTGAATTCAAATTGTCAGACTTGATGGCACACACTCTTACTCTCTGAGTCATCTTGCCCCCTCCTTTTGAGATAGAGGTCAGGCTGGCTAGCCTTCAGTTTTATTTGGAGACAGGCTGGGCTGTCTCTACCGTATGAGCGCTGTGTTTACAAAAAAGGTGCTACCACACTTTAAAAATAGTTTGTTCTTTAAATTCTTTTCTTTAAAAAGATTTATTTATTATTTATATGTAAGTATACTGTAGCTGTCTTCAGACACACCAGTAGAGGGCGTCAGATGTTATTATGGATGGTTGTAAGCTACCATGTGGTTGCTGGGATTTGAACTCAGAACCTTCGGAAGAACAGTCAGTGCTCTTAACCGCTGAGCCATTTCTTCAGCCCCCTGTTCTTTAAATTGTTAAACCCTTCTTGATTCTTTGTGAATTTCGCATCATGCACCTGAATCCCACTTGTCTCCCCGTTCCTCCATAGCCACCTGATACCCTTGCAACCTCCCCCAAAGAAAACAAAATAAATGTTAAAATAAATATAATAAAAAAAAAAAGAAAAAGAAACCATCTTGCCACGGAAGCTGCTGTGTGTCATACAGTCTACCCTTTTGCCTCAACAGCTTTCCTTGCAAATGGTCATTGGTCTGGTTCAAGGCCAATGGCTTCTGCTACACTATCAAGATTGGATCTCACTGGGACTCCTCTCAGACAATCCTGTAGTTGCCCCAAGGTGTCAACCATGTTTAACAATGTTGATGAGTTTTTAAAGTGATTCCCAAATAGTACACTCATTTCTCTTTAGTCATTCCCTGACCTGTCCTGTGGCTCTTTAGGAGTTCAACACTTAATATAAGTGTAAACATAAGTTTATAGTGTGAAACTAACATTGCTGAATGAAGGATTCCATCATTCATAAGTTTTCCCAAGCCAGAAACTCAGACCTAACACATGACTCCTTCTCCCTCCCTCATTCCGCTAAATTAGGTGTGGTATCCATACAACTCTGCCTTTTGAAGTACTTCACTGGTCTGCAATAGGCTCTCATCCTTGCCGCCCTAGTTCAGGCTTTCATCACTTTCCTCTTAGCTATTGCAACAGTCTACAAACCAGTTTTCCTGCCTTGAGCTTCAGCCTGCCCTCCACCCCTCAATTTAGTCTCCACCTCTTAGCAGAACCATCTTGCTAAAATGCAGATCTGATCACACCGCTCCCCTAATTAAAAAGAACAGGGAGTTCTTCCCAGGGCTGCAGATACAATCCAAACTTCTGAGTGTGCTGTACAAAGCATTTAATAGTCAGAGCCCAAATTATCCCATTAGCCTTGACTTCTGCCATATATCCAGAGCAGTAATAATTTTATAAGTGGTTCTCCAGTAAGACTCGTCCTTTTAGGAACTATTCTCTTCTTTCTACTTGCGTCAATGAGACATGTTATCTTCAGGCTTGTTCTAATGTCCCTTCATCTCCACACTGGTCATTTGTTCTTTTATCGCTTGTGTCTTATTGTTCATTGAGAGGCCATGAGACTAGAATACTATTTGTTGTAGTTGTATTGATAATGAGCATTATGACTTTAGCTAAACATGAAATATTAAATTACTGAGCTCATCTCTGCATTACTTGCTCTTTTTGCTTCCAACTGTACTGCCCTGGTTGGTGTACCTTCAATGTTCAATCTATTGTCTTTGTCCTCGGGGTCCTCCAGGCTTAAGAGACTGATGCTTCAGTCTTCCATGTTGCCAGACTGTGCTTTCTGCATTCACTGTTGCTGGCAAGCTCACTCCTTTGTGGCTTCCTGAAAGCTCCTGACATCTTTGCATTTCTCTTCTTGTGTCTCACGTTGCTTTGGTTTTAGATTCACTGCTGACCAGACAGTACAATCCTTTCCTTCCTCCAATTCTACAGACTAATGACTCTCAGCAACAGTTGGCTGTTAACCTTGAGTTTTTGGTTCTTTGCTGCTATTTATAGCCTCTGGGGGTGCCTAGAATCTGTTAACTCACTGCAAATCCTTTTCTTTTTCTTCTTATTCTAGATTTGGGACCTTCTGAAGTTTAATAGTGCCAATAGTCTCCAAATAAATAGGGCTCTGCTTCATCTATCATCTGTCTGTCTGTCTGTCTGTCTGTCTGTCTATCTATCTATCTATCTATCCATCCATCCATCCATCCATCCATCTATCATCTATTTATTTTAGCTATGTGTATGTATGTGTGCTTGCTTGTCTGTATATGTACCACATGTGTTCAGATATCGTAGAGACCAGAAGAAGGTGATGGTGTCTGGGAACTGGAGTTATGGGGCACTTGTGAGCCACACAGTATCCATGTGCTGGGAACCAAACCAGAGTCCTCTGCAAGATTAGCAGATGCTTTTCTCCACTGTGCTATCTCCCCAGTCCCTCTATGTGTATAATTCTTTATTGTCATTTAAAAGGGAAACTATTGCACAAGAAGAATCTTGGGTATCAAAATTCATGTATCTCAGACACTCAGTGTTTTGTTTTGTTTTGTTTTGTTTCTCTATCCAGGACAGAGCATTTTCAAAGTAGTTGTTTTGTTTTGTTTTGTTTTTACTCTCACATCACTCCATGCTCACCTGCTCATTGCCACTAGTAAGCTGAGGGAGCCAGCGTGTATGGGTAGGTTAGGTTAAGTCTCAATATAGAATACCATCTTGAAACAAAGCCCTCCTGCCTGCTGTCATGAACGAATGGATTGGTTGCTTGACTTCTTTGCCTTTAATCATTAAAGCAGTACTTTTTTAAAGTGACTGCTTTGGTTCCACTTGAACAGTCAAGATACAGAGTGGAATTAGTTTAAAGAGGGATTAATTTGTCAGATGTTTGATACTGTGTTATTTAGTGCTTATTTGCCCTATATATTATTCATTGTATAATTGAGAATTTCTTTGTCAATGTTTGCTTTTCAGGCTGGTTGGAAGGAAAATCACGCCACATTCATGAATGAACTGAAAAATCTCCAGGCTTCTGGACTGACTACTCTTGGTCAGGCTCTAAGATCCTCCTTTGATTTGTTAAATCTCAATAGATTAATATCTGGAATAGACAATTATGGACAGGTAACAATTTTTGAGTGAATATAGTTAATTTATTTTGATGACTTGGAGTAAGAGTGCAAAATTGGGCAAGATTTGTGGTACCCTAGAGTATCAACCAAAAAGAGGTTCATGTACCTTTTAGATGCACACTTCATAAAAGAGACTCAACAGACCCAACTTTTTCGGTTCTTATATATCAATTCATCAATCAATGGTTTAAATAGTAAATGAAATTCTGATCATTTAATCATCAGAAATTTGACAATATAATGGAAAAGGTACCGCCGGGCGTGGTGGCGCACGCCTTTAATCCCAGCACTTGGGAGGCAGAGGCAGGTGGATTTCTGAGTTCGAGTCCAGCCTGGTCTACAAAGTGAGTTCTAGGAAAGCCAGGGCTATACAGAGAAACCCTGTCCCGAAAAACCAAAAGAAAAAAAAAAGAAAAGAAAAGAAAAGAAAAGAAAAAGGTACTGCAAAATGTTGGAAGAAGACAGTTGGAGAGAAATCTTCTGTGTCTTTTCTTCTCTCCCCTTCCCCAAAACTGATAACGTTTTTTTTTAAGCACTAGGAAAAGGGGGAGGGCAGAGAAGCACTTGCTCCTGCTCCCACTGTCCTTTTCTTCCTCAATCTGTGCCAGAATGTTAACACAGGTGAACTGGCTCACAAGTATGGGGGAGGCTTTTATTTCTTATATACCAGGGAGAACTTGGTCATGTTTGAGGGTTCATTAGTAGGCAAATGTAGAAGTGTAAAAACAATTATCTTACATTACACAGCTCTAATGTTTTTTTTTCTTTTCAAATATATTTCAGGGGAGAAATCCATTTTTTTTAGAGCCGTCTATTTTAATTACCATCACAGATGGAAACAAGTTAACAAGTACTGCTAGCGTTCAAGAAGAGGTGAGATATAATTTTAAATTTTTCATTTAAATAGCAGAGAACATACAGCTATTTCTGTGAGAGGCATGCATTTCTAGTTAAGAATAACGTTTGCGGCGATCTAGCTCGGTAACCCTTGAGAGAGGGCTTACTTCTGCTGGGTTCCAGGAAAGCGAAGCGAGCCAGTTAACTCTTTCTTCGTTTGGATGTGAGTTGTGATGCTGAATCTTTTCCAATTTTGCCTTGTCAGCTTCATCTTCCTTTGAATTCTCCTCTGCCTGGAAGTGAACTAACCAAAGAACCTTTTCGTTGGGATCAAAGGTTATTTGCCCTGGTGTTGCGTTTGCCTGGAGTGGCTTCTACTGAGCCAGAGCAGCTAGGGAGTGTCCCAAGTGATGAATCAGCCATCACACAGATGTGCGAGGTCACAGGAGGTACTAGTATTCTGTCGTCTCTCTGAAGGAAGAACTGTGGGTAGGAAAGTGGAGTTCTTACTAAATGCAGTAGCTTTCCTTTGCCTGCTTGCCTTCGAAATCTATGAACTCTGCCGCTTAAGTTCAGACCACATTCCTGCTACTGCAGTTGTGGTGATTCTAAGTTGGATTTTAGGGTTTCAAATTCTTGTGTTGGGAACCAGTATTTGCTTTGATCAGACGGTGAGCTCTTTATTTTTCTCTCTGGCATAGGTCGCTCCTACTGTGTGAGAACACAAAGAATGTTAAATCAGTGTTTAGAGTCACTAGTTCAAAAAGTACAGAGTGGTGTAGTTATTAATTTTGAGAAAACAGGACCGGATCCACTTCCTGTTGGAGAAGGTACGGTAATTGTTATGTTTTAACCATAAATAGTGTGGGGAAGAATAATCTGAGATTGAAAAGACATTAATTACTCATGCAGTAGAATCTTCAGTAGCCATATGCATTCGAGTCAAACAACTAATGGCTGCATGTGTCAGGTGGCCAAATTCTAGCAACCTTCATTTCATGTCAAACCTTTTCCTAAGAACATTTTTACTTTCTCTGACCCCAGTCAGAGGGTCAGAGAAGGCGCTCGTTCATTCCTTCTCCCTGCTCCCGAAATGTTTGGCTGTCCACTATGGTGGAGCGCTTCGGTAAGCGGATCTCATTCGGGGCTTGTGATCACCAGCTATGCTAAACTATCTTTATGAATGCAATCTGTGTTAATAAGCACCCCACGGGAAGAGAGTGTGAATGTTTACCCAGGTACTTACAGTATTCGGTAAGGGCATTTATTGCTATTTTCTTGACCATTCTTTAACTACAGGATGTTTTCATATCTGAAAATACAGAAGCTCATTTTGCATAAGGAGCTTAAACCGTAGTGAACCTCCAGATGGTCTGTCAAGTGGATGTTTCTGAATGGCTTTCAAAGGGATCAGGGGAACTAAGTTACACCATAGTAACACAGAGCAGGACTTCCTGAAAGCTCTGTTCTTTGTTATTGCTTCTCCTTTCTCTCAGCATGTGTGTACCCACACACACAGAGGGGGGAAGGGAAGGGGAACAGGGACAGGGAGAAAGTCTGAGATTTCACCATGGTGTTTCGTTTGATCTGACTCCCTTGGGTAAGGCCAAAGGGACCCCCACTATACAAGGCAGAAAGCGATACATTTTTGTCAAAAGCAATGGATATTGTGTTTCTTTAACTCTTGTATCCCTTTGAGAAATTATCACAAAATATAGATTCTTTTGCCTGGAGAAAAAAACTTAAGTCGCACATATATAGTTTTATGCCTAACTTCAGGAGTTTTTTTTGGATTCCTAAGTTAAGAATATCTGCCAAAGAAGACTGGAGCCTCACAGTATTTGTTTGTTTGTTTGTTTTTCGAGACAGGGTTTCTCTGTGTAGCCCTGGCTGTCCTGGAACTCACTCTGTAGACCAGGCTGGCCTCAAACTCAGAAATCTGCCCGCCTCTGCCTCCCAAGTGCTAGGATTAAAGGCGTGCACCACCACTGCCTGGCTTGCACAGCATATTTTAAATCAACCATTTATAAAGGGTGTGTTAGCAACTGACTGCCCAGCCCATAATTCTGTGTTTAGTACCTCAGCATGAATGGGAAACTTCCAAGTGGAAATACTAGTTGGATTTGCTGTCATATAAATAGCTCAGATATTTTTCCAGCTCCATTTTTTCTCTTTGTCCAGAGAATTTTTTTTTTAATTTTGAAGAATCTGATAAAAGTCAGTACTCAGAAGGATGGACATCACATTGCCAGTAGTGTGAGCTCAACTTTCGAGGGGTTCTCAAATGTATTTACATGTTTCTCTTGGAGCCTGTGAATCACTGAGAAATATGCTGGCCTCAAGTAATTACTTGTTGAAAATAATACCAAAATAAGTAAATCGAGTCATGTAATTTAAGAAAAATGATACTAAAATGTCCTTTGTAGTTATAATTTAGACGACAAATCATGGCATAAGGGTTTTTTTGTTTGTTTGTTTGTTTTTGTTTCAGACAGGCAAAGAAGTAAGCTTGAATTAAATAATTAAAATGCACTAATTATATATTATGATGCATTATATACAGTGGCCAGATTACAAAGAATGTTAATGGTGTATGGAAAAAATGGGGTGAATTCTTCCACGACAACCTTGAGACATTTGCTTTATATTTGCTATCCCTATGTATACACAGATTGTGTCACAGAGATGTCCTCTATCTTCAAATGAATTTGGAATGTGTGTGTTTTGTTTTTGAGGTCATTGGGTGTAGAGCAAAAATGTAAATGGAATTTATAATCTATTTTGCTAGACCTCCAAAATGTAAAGACTATCCAGGGAATAAATGATTTAATCTGCCTAATTTGGTAACTGAATTCTTGAAAAATGACCATTGTGTTGTGATGTGTTTAATTTATTTGTGCTAGTTTTCCAAACAACTTCATATTCCCCTAGTAGATTAAGAATGTGGGAGGCGTTGAGTTAAAGGGCAAATTAGATTAAAATTGTCTCTAGAGAGAAAGCAGAAATCCTTGGGCGGTCATTGCTCTTCTGTCCTTTTACATAAACCATATTTGTTTTGTTTTAATTTGTCCTTTGCCTGAAACTGAAAATCGTGTACAAGAAGACAAAGAACTGTAAAAGCAACCATGACTTGTGACACGTATTTCTCTTGTAGACACACTGATGGAGTTGTGCAGGCCAAGCAACCTATTTGCTGCTCAACCGTGGCATAGTTGTCATAAACTCATCTATGTGCGACCTAATTCTAAAACTGGTGTTCCTGTTGGACACTGGCCAATTCCAGAATCGTTTTGGCCAGAACAGAATTTACCTTCACTAGTAAGTGTTATAAATTAAAAGGGTGAACACTGGAGTGGGTTTTATTTTTAAAAGATTTATTTATTGCATGTATGTGAGCACACTGTAGCTGTCTTCAGACGTGCCAGAAGAGGGCATCAGATCTCATTACGGGTGGTTGTGAGCCACCATGTGGTTGCTGGGATTTGAACTCAAGACCTTCGGAAGAGAAGTCAGTGCTCTTACCTGCTGAGCCATCTCGCCTGCCCTGGACTGGGTTTTTTAATGATATGACAGTGAAGATTTTAAAATACCTTTAAGGTTTTTAAGCTGTGCCTGATGCAAGTAGACACCCTCTCTTTTGGTTGCCATCTCTTACTGAAAGGCTAGTTCTGTAGCGTAAAGCTGGGGAAGAGAATGGATTTTATTTTGCACTGTTGCCTTTGCCATATGGATATTAAAAAGCATTGCTTTTAATTTTTTTCATTTTTACATTTATTTAGTGTGTGTGTGTGTAACCAAAGCTTGCATTTATTTATTTATTTATTTATTTATTTATTTATTTATTAAAACAGGGTTTCTGTGTGTAGCCCTGGCTGTCCTGGAACTCTCTTTGTAAAACAGGCTGGCCTTGAAATCACAGAGATCCTCCTGCCTCTGCCTCCTGATACCCGGTGATAAAATCACTTCTCTGTTGATCTGGTGTCGTGCCCCAAACACTCAGGCCTTTGAAGTCTCACCAAAAGTACCCTCTCAGCTTTAGCTATTCAGAGCAAACCTGCGGGTATGAGCAATGCTGCAAAATCCCTTTGAGACCCCGGAAGTTGTGACCAGATCATTCTCACTGTGTATCTTGCCCTTCCATACCTTTGCTCTCTTTCCTTTTGCTTCTCAGTGACTTAACCTCTGCCATTACTTCATTAGAAAAAGAAAGAGCTTCTCCTTGCCCATTGGTATCTCAATTTCCCACCCTATGATACAGAAGACTGGAGAGCAGTGAATGCTTAAAGGCCACAAAAATGGATTGTAAAGTGAGAGGTCATCCTATGGATCGGAAGGGTTACTTTAACCTAAGTAACACAGTTCATGTTTCACTGAAATTCTAGCTCTGGGTTACCTTATTTCCCTCTTCCCAGTACTAAGTAGAAGTTAGAGATGAAGAGCTTGGGTCACCGCCCCCATTGAAGCCACCGGGAATTCTTAAAGCTCTAAACACTCTTGAATACTAATCTGTAGCTTAGTAATGGTTTGACAAAACAATAATAGGGCTTTCAGAATGGTTAAAATTGTGAGCTTGCCTGATATCCAATCATATTCCCTCTCCCTCTCTCTTTTTAGCCTCCACGAACATCACATCCTGTTGTGAGGTTTTCCTGTGTTGATTGTGAACCAATGGTTATAGACAAACTTCCCTTTGACAAATATGAACTTGAACCGTCTCCCTTAACTCAGTATATCTTGGAAAGAAAATCTCCTCATACTTGCTGGCAGGTATTTATCCTTTCCTAGTAACCAAAGGTCTATAATTCTTCTGGGATCTGGGAATTGTTTTTAAATGTTTCAAAACCGGGGCGAGGGGTGGTCTAGACAGATAGCTAAATGATTAAGAATGCATACTGACCAGGCTTGGTAGCATACACCTTTAATCCTAGCACTTGGGAGGCAGAGCAAGGCTGACCTCTGAGTTCTGAGGCCATCCTGGTTTACATAGCAAGTTCCCGGAAAGCCAGGGCCACACAGAAAAACAAACATAAAATGCGTACTATGGCTGGAGAGATAGCTCAGTGGTTAAGAGCATTGGCTGCTATTCAGAGGTCCTGAGTTCAATTCCCAGCAACCATGTGGTGGCTCACCACCATCTGTAATGGGATCTGATGCTCTCTTCTGTCATACAGACATACATGGAAATAGAACATTGATATACATAGATAAACCTTAAAACGCATAGTAATCTACAGAGGTCCTGAGTTCAGTTCTGTTCTTCACATCAGGTGGCTCCCAGGCTCCGGTGATTATAGCCCCCGATGATCTGATGCCTTCTTTCTGACCTCTGGACTTCACATGCATGCACATAATTAAATACAAAAATAGGGCCTAAAGAGATAGCTCAGCAGTTAAGAACACTTAATGCTTTTGTGGAAGATACAGATTCAGGTTTAGTATTCATGTGGCAGGGGACCGCTCACAGTTATCTCTAACTCCAGTTCCAGGAATCAGATGACCTCTACTGACCTTTGGGGGCACCAGGGATGTATGTGGTGTACATACATGCATACATACATACAGGCAAAACACTCATACACAAAATAAAAATAAATATATTCTTAAAAAAATATAAGAAAACTTTTAAATAAAATAAATTTTAAAATGTTTCAAATTGGTGATAATTATAGTGTCTTTTAAAAATGCTTTAAGATAACACAGGCAAGCAAATAATAATTTTAGAAAGGTAGAAAACATTAATGTACTGTACATTGCCATTTATGGAAGTAGAGTCTGAAGAAGTCATGTATTTGAGGATTTGTGGTTAGGTAGACAAGTTCATATCTGTTCCCCAGGTTAAGACTCAATCATCTACAGGGTGTGATTCAATTCACGTATGAGCAAGACTCTCGGCTTTTATTTTGAACTTGACAAATGAGAAATCCTGACTATTTTGGGCCAAGAACCAGAACCTCTGAAATTACCTTCTGTATGAGTATAATGTGGTTAAAATATAGTTTTGTTGGTCCAAGCTCCCCTGATGTGTAGACTGGGAATTTGCTTGGATGAGGCAAGTGCAAAGATACCATTCACTAGTTTTTCCAAGTACTGTACCGCAGGAAGAAAGACTTGCTCATTACTTAGCACAGTAGCCTATGGCATTTGACTTGTAAAATTCTAGACTTGACAGTCATGGCTTTTTTATTTGGATACAGCAAAAAAGTCTTACATTATAAGAATGTCTGTTCCATTACTGAACGATAAGACCACATACCAGGCAGTAAGTTTGACACAGGGAACTCCTTCAGACTCCCATCTGTTTTGTTCTAAAATGTGAAATCATTAATGCATAGTACATATTGTGCTACTTGAATTCTTTCAAGATGCTAAGGCTAGTTCAAAAGAAGAGGAATGGGGTTAAGCAGATGGAAAGAGTTAAGAACCAAAATTTCAACTACAGAACTGAACAGAAGCCAAACAAGAAAGATTACATATTGTATACACATACTTTTCTATATCCAGACAGCTAAAATTACCTTCCTCTGTCAGAAGTCAGAATAATGTTTCCTCCTCCAGGGTAAGAAACCAGAAAGGGACGCGATTGGGTTTCTTGTAATGTAAACAACACCTAAGTCAAGAAACAGAACAGGACCAGCAACTCCCTCCTGTCCTTTTCTGAAATACTAACCAAGCCATATACTTGTTTACCCCTAAAATTTTAGAAACATGGACAATAGAAGACTAGCGTAATGATAGGAGCTTTGAATTTCTACCACAATATTAAATAAAATTACAAATCACACTTTTTCTTAAATAAATTCTCTTCCCACCCCCTTCACAGCATCTCGAATGGCGTCGTCCTTGTCCTGACCTCATACTAACTTTATCTGATTGATTTGTATTACTGAAAAAAGAGTAAAGCAAGACCCGGCAAACTCCTCAAAACCGTAGTAGAGGAGGTGTTTGGATCGAGCTGCGCATCCACGAGGACTTCAGTTCAATCCCAGTACCCAGCGTTAGAAAACCAAAGGCCCTCCACTAAATGTCCCTTTAATTCTAGCATGGAGAGGTAGAGCAGGAGGGAGCTTCCTGGCCAGCCAGGGTAGCTGAATTGTTGAGCTCCAGGTTCAGTGAGAGAGAGAGAGAGAGAGTATGTCTCAAAATACAAGGTGGAGAGCACTCGAAGACAGCACTCAACATTAACCTCTAGGCCTATACACATGCATATGCCTGTGCACCCGTGTATACACATGCACCTGCACACACACACACTCACACGCACATAATGTGACAATTTTCTTGATGTATCGTTTCTCCTTACTCTTAGGAAATATACATGCCCCTTTTGTTACAGTTACCTGTTTACATTAAAGTTTGAATTGCAGCAAAAATCTAGAAGAATCATTTTCAGCACTGTTTGTGTTTTATGGAGTCATCAATTACAGAAAAGAAATTTCTTTTCTTTTCTTTTTTTTTTAAGTGGGGAATTGTTTTATTGTTTATCAAGACAGGCTCTCTCTGCATAGCCCTCCCTGGCTGTCCTGGAACTCACTCTATATTTGGCCTGAAGCTCACAGAGATTCACCTGCCTCTGCCTCCTGAGCACTGTGATTAAAGTTGTGCACCACCACACCATATATTTTCATAACTAAGCTTTAGAAAACTCTCCTGAACTCAGGTGATAGTGCTGTTAGGAAGAGCCAGTGTGGTGAATGGCTGTTGTTAAGGGAATCCTACCAAAGGCCTTTGGGAAGGGATAGTTCATACTGGTGTCCAGGCCAGAGAGTCAAAAGAAGGAACACAGATAAAGCATGGTGTCTGGAGGTCTCTGGCACAGTGTATCAAGTGTATGGAAGCTGACAAGGTAATATATACCAGCCGAGAGAGAATCGAAAGAATACAACTAACACTCTAGTCTTTTAAGTTTGATATGGCCAGGAAAAGTCCAGACTGAAAGAAAGCATCTCCTAGCTGCCTCGGAAGTTTTATAATAGTTTCTGTCTACTAATAGGTTACTCTCTACTTATTTATTGAATGAAAATTCAAGACGATGGGAGTATGTGTGAGGATGGATTATATAATCACATAAGTGGCCTTTCTCTTTGGAATACTATTTCAGCATCATTATACTAACCAAGCAAAATTTTCGGTCTTACTGATGTATCCTGGGATCTCTGAGTGGTTACCGTATCACCTAGTTTCACTTGTAAGATAATTATGGAGTATCTATACTTTGAATATTCATACATAAGCACGTTATTTTTACATAATCCTATGCAAAAATACCTAGTCTATTTTTGAATTGCTGTGCCACAGGTGTTGCTGTGGGGGGTTGATCTGTGTTTGACTTTATGTGAAAATGATTATTGTCATAACTGTACATTTCTTCACGTTCGTCTTAGGTGTTTGTTACCAGCAGTTCAAAATATAATGAGCTTGGATATCCATTTGGTTATTTGAAAGCGAGTACTACTTTAACTTGTGTAAACCTCTTTGTGATGCCTTACAACTACCCAGTCTTACTTCCTCTTTTAGGTGAGTAAAATATGTGCTTCTTAATCATCTTTAAAATATGGCAGAAGTGCTAGGGAGATAAAATATGAATAAGCATTTCAAATTCCATCGGGGAATAACCAATACCAGAATAAGTAAGTGTGCAAAAACTGATTTGGAAGGATAAGGCTTCATTCTTTTCAATTTTTTTGTTTGTTTCTACATCAAATAGAAGAGATAGATACCTGCTCTTTGCTGTTCTTCAAAGTGCAAAGTCTATTAATCGTCCTCCCTTCTCCATGTTTGGCTTACTTGTAGATGTGTTTGGCTGCCCTAGAAAACGTGTGTGTGTGTGTGTTACATGCCCATGTATGTACATATTGTGAAGGCCATAGGTTGATGTCAGATATCTTTTGAAATCACTTGAATAGCTATATCTATTTATAGTAATACCATACTACATGACATCCTAGTTGTAAAGTTTTGAGGGATTTTTTTTGTGAGAGTTTCTAAATTTTTGCTTCAAAGATGAAACATTTACAAAATTTGATCATGGTACTACTATTAATAGACAATGTATTTAAAAGGCAGTACTTTGTTGATATTTAAGAAACTTAAAAGTAGGTCATCATCATAAATAAATCAGCATGGTTGCTCTGTATATTTTAGCTACTTTATTTTTCAGTCCAGTCTGAACATATCTTCCTTGTAAGAATTGCTACTAGTAGGAAGTATCTGATCTATGATAGAGGATACTAAGATTACAAATAAAGAGGCTGGGGGCTTGCTGTTTTTCTAGAAGATGCAGGTTCCCCAGCTTACAGCTATCTAGAACTCCAGTTCCAGGGATATGTCACCCTCTACTGGCCACAGAGAGTACTGCATGAACATGATGCACAGACAGACATGTTGGCAAAACAGTCGTGCACATAAATAGAAATACATAAATCTTTCTCAGATTACTAATAAATTATCTTTCTATTTTGAGTAATCTCTCCCCTATCTTAAATAAGTCCTTATGATATCAGTTTCCACAAAGATATAGTAAAGAAAAAATGTGTAATTTTTATTTAGACTTTAAACAATGTTAGAAAAGTATACTTTTGGCCCATTTTATTGCACTAGGATTGACATAAAAAAAGCTATACATAATGAAACACCACTAAAATTTATGTTCTAAACATGGCTTATTCATGTCTTTCAAAGGTTTCCATTATTATTATTATTATTATTATTATTATTATTAATGTTGTTGTTGTAACAAAAGCATTTACCATAGGATCTACTCCCTGAATAAAATTTCTGTATACAAAACACTGTTGCTAGTGGCTGGAGCTTGGGGACTCTTGTGAAAGAATAGGAAGAAGGACTGTGGGACCCCAAAGGGAATAGGAACTCCACAGGAAGACCAACTGAGTGAACTAACCTGGACCCTTGCGGCTCTCAAAGACTGAACCACTAACCAAAGAGCATTCTACTGCTAGAGATAGCCCCACCGCTGTTCATATGTTGCAGATGTGCAGCTTGGTCTTCATGTGGCTCCCGAACAACTGGAGCAGGGGCTATCCTTAAAGTTGTTGCCTTCGTTGGGATATGTTGTTCTACTAGCTGGTCCGCCTCGTCTGGCCTCAGTGGGAGAGGAAGTGCCTAGTCTGGAAGAGTCTTGAAGTGCCAGGGTGGGGAGAGACAGGGTGGTTGGGGGTGGGAAACCAACTCAGAGGAGAAGGGGAGGGGGAATGGGTGAAGGATTGTGGGAGGGGACAACTGGGAGGCAGGCAGTGAGTGGGATGTAAAGTGAATAAGTAAAAATAAATAAATTAATAAATTTAAAAAAGACGCTGTTGCTAAGTATAGGCACTGTGTTGGAGGATGTTACACTGTAGGAAATGAAGGAGACATACAAGGACAAATAAGGACGCTCAGCCATCTTTCCAGCCCCATCCTTACTGATTCTAACAATGCCAGACGCTTTGTCTAGAAGCTGATTTAGTCTATTTCTTGTCAGTTCTTTTTTCAGTGTTGGGGATCAAACACAAGCTCTTAAGCAAACTAGGCAAGTGCTCTCCTACTGAGCTATATCCCAGCTCTTATAGACTTCCACGTAACTGTCAAATGACTTCAACAAACAGCACAGTATAGCAGGGTTTCACTGCATCCTGTTAAGATGGGAACGGGCTGTAAAGAGCCTGAGAACTTCAGTCAGGGATGGCTGCTGATCCCTTCTGCTTTCTTCTACCCTATAGGAGAAGAACAAAAGACCTGCTTTTATGGCTTTGTAAATTTATTGAAATTTGTTTCATCAGGAGTAAATAATTTATTAGGGCAATAAAGAGAAAATAGTATACAGTTGCTTTTCTTAAGCAAAGTGCCTCTTAAGGAATAGACCTATTTGTATAATTTTTTTCTAAGTAAAATATTTACTTTATGAAGTTTAAAGGCACAGCAGAGGATTGGTTGGTACTATGCTGCCTTTATAGTCAGTGTGGCAGGTAGAGGTTGGGCTGGGGAGACCAGTTGGAATTATTAAGCTAGAAATCTCTCACAGTGGAAGGGAATAAAGAGGGTGTTTGGAAGCATTCATGCAGTATGCATAATGTGTGTATTTAGGTTTCTAAAATAATTGTATTCAACTATTAAAAGATAGGGAACATCTGCATATTCGCTATGTGGATGCAGGTAGATGCATATTGGCTATGTGGATGCAGATGGTGTTCAAGAGGCTTGTAATCCCAGCAGTTGAGCAGCTGAGGCAGAAGGATGATTTTTTTTTAAAGATGTATTTATTTATTTCATGTATATGAGCACACTGTAGCTGTCTTCAGACACACCAGGAGAGGGCATTAGATCCCATTACAGATGGTTGTGAGCCACCATGTGGTTGCTGGGAATTGAACTCAGGATGTCCTGGAAGAGCGGTCAGTGCTCTTAACCACTGAGACATCTTTCCAGGCCATTACATTTAAACCTTATCTAGGCTACACAGTGAGACCTTAGCTAAAAAAAGAAAAAGAAAAAGTCAAAACAAGCCTGGGAGTGTGCACACGCCATGGTATTTGTTTTCTTCCTTCTACCATGTGGCTCTGAGGGATTGCTTGACTGCAAGCACCATACCCGCTGAGCCATCTCACTGGGCCCCACCCTCTATGGTTTTTCTTTGTTGGTTTGGTCCCCCCCCCCCAGACAGGATTTCTCTGTGTATCCCTGGCTGTCCTGGAACTTGCTCTGTAGATCAGGCTGGCCTCAGTATCAGACATCCACCTGCCTCTCCTGGGATAGAAGGCCTGTGCCATAATGCCTAGCTGGTTTTAAACCAAAGAAGACATTAGTTTGTCAACTAGTGACTATGGATCCCCCAGGCAAAAATTATTATATTAGAATTACTAATGCATAGCACAGCAGGAAAAATATTTCAAATGGATCCAAATCAGTATTATGTTTTAATATTATACCGTATAAACTTAGCAAATGGAAGATGGATGTATAATTGATAATCTATTTCATTATTTAGATAAGTACAATAGATATGCTTCTTAACTTATAATGGGGTTAAGTCTAATAAACCATATCTAAGTCCAAAAGTGCCTCTACTACCCCTAAGATCCAGATCATCATTGCATAGCATTGGAAGAACGTTCTGTACTGTATATCACTAGGCTGAGGAATGACTGCAACTTAAAAGTTGAAATGTGGTTGCTACTGAATACATTACCTCCCTCCCATCTTTAAGTTTTCTTTTTAATCTTAAATTGACCTGTTCTAAGTTGGAGACCATCTTATATAACTTTGGTAGGCATAACAACCAGGAAAGACGATCAGATAAATGTCAATGAAATAAATGTTCATCTAATGTGAATAAGATCTGATTTCTCGATGTTAGCTGTTTGATTTTAGATCTTGCAAACTGTTTCTGGGCTAACATAATTACTTGATTTTGTGTTGCAGATGACTTGTTTAAAGTGCACAAGCTTAAGCCAAATCTGAAGTGGCGACAGGCTTTTGACAGCTACTTAAAAACTCTGCCTCCATACTACTTAATAGTATGTATTTTTTGTGTGTGTATATATGTATATGTAAACTGTAACTGATGATTCTTGTTGTAAGGAATAAGGAATCAAAAGCTTTACCCCCCCCCCCGCGAGAAGATAACTATCTTTTTACTTTACAAACATTTGTGTCGTCATTGTCTTCTCAAATTGTATGCAAGAGTTTAGAGGTGACATGGCGGCACAAAAGAGCATTGTCTTTCTCTGTTTCCTTTATTTTTAACTGCCATGGTCATTGTTCTCAACACATCTATGTTTTTCTTATTACAACTAACCTTACCCAATTGTAATTCTGGAATGTGAGAACAAATAATGTCTCAATTCATGCACACCAACTTCCCTTTTGAACTCTAGAAGCTCAGTGTGGCATTTCATTCCTTAAACAAAATTTGGAAGAAATCGTAGTTCTTTATTACCAGTTAAATGCATCCTTGACACAACATGATGTAAACCATTCGCATTAGAGAGCATCTAAGGAAGAGAAAAACGTGGCTTGGCTTCCTTCTGGTTTTGAATCTTTTGAGAAAACTATGCGGAATGATTCTGAACCGGTCACGTAATCAAGATGATCAAGGCCATTTCTGAGGTCGTTGTCATAACTTACTGCCACCTTTCTAGAGGTTAAAAGGCATAGACTTCAATGGGACCATTGCTGGGAGGGGAAGTGGGGTGTGTTCCTATTTACCATGGCAAGTGTGGGCTTTGTAATCCGATGCAGTGGGAAGTGATTTGATGATGGGATTAAAACTGAAAGCAATGTACTTGTTTGCATTGGCTGCTACTGGCTCTTCTTACCCACTCTCTTCTGATTTTTTTCTGCTCCTTACTTCTCTGCTATTTTCATTGCCACTTTTGAATGTTCCATGTTTGGTTTTATGTGCAGCACCTTGACTTCTAAGAAATGAATCATGTCCCCCTTGCCCCTTATAACTGAACTTTTGAGTATTTAAGATTTATTCTATTCTTACTGTTGTGTATTTTGTTTCCTTATAGCCATTAAAGAAAGCACTAAGGATGATGGGAGCTCCAAATCTGATATCAGATAATTTAGATTGTGGACTTAGTTACAGTGTTATCTCTTACCTTAAAAAACTCAGCCAACAGGTAGTATTGGTAAAATCGAACAAACCAAAATCCTTTGCCCTCAGAAGTGCATTTCCTTATTCTTTAGTGTAATTGTAACTTTTCAAATTAAATGTGTATATATCTCTACACTTTATGGATTAGTAATAATGTGATTCTCTGTGGCTTCTAGCTTTACCATTAAACGCAGTTAAGGGTCTGTCAGTATCATTGGATGCTGTGCCGTCTCTCCTTCTGCCTGCCAGTTTGTCCTGCCCATATGCTGGCTGATATTTTGTGGCCTAAGAGGGGCAGAAGCTTAACAGGATTCTCTTGTGGGTCCCATTTTGTCTGTCCTCCAACTAGTTTCTCCTCAATTCACTTGGCTAGAGCATCCCCCTTTTGTGAGTCAGCACACCAAGGTCTGGTGGGATTCAATGCTTTGCCCACTCTTCAGGCATCATGTAAAGTTCTTATCCTCACATGCTAGCCCTTGGATAAATAGCTGCCTGCTTTACCCTGGAGAAGGGGGCACCTGAGACCAGTATTCTTCAACCTGGAGGGCAATAGACCTTCATCTTTCCCTTTAGACCCGCCTCATTCACCATTATTCAACTTGTCCCTTGCCTGCCCCTCTCTATTAGCACCTCATCTTCCACTCACCCCTCCTTATCATATTTCTCACTCTTACCTAGACCATTCTTGTAGGATGGAGATATTTGGAAATTACTATGCTATGGCCATACAACTGTGTGGTGTGATAAATGAATGCAGCTGCTTTACTCTCATATTCACAAAGGCAGTTTTAGGTAGGGAGTAGCACTTGCAGCAACCACAGCATTTCAAGCTGAGCACGTTTTGCAAATTTGGCCTTTAGAAAACTGAGTCTTAAGCAAAGTGTCAGCTTTCACTAAGGGACCTGGAGGGCTTCATAATTGGGATGCTGACACACCTTGCTAGGAATGAGCAAAAACTTAAACCCAAATTCTAAAGCTCACAAGAGCATACTAGTCTAGCATGCTCATAAGTGCAAAAGAAAACAAAGGCAAGCCCTGACTTTTGACCTAACGAGTCCCCTAACTCCCGGGCCTCCCTGCTAATAGATTGTTATTGTTGTAAATACCTTGGCTATTTATGGATCTATTGATCTAATATATATATATATATATGTATATATTAATATATACACATATGTATTAATATATATATTAATATACACACATATATATTAATATGTACATATATTTTAATTTGATGTTTATGTTGGGCCTTTAAGGCTTTGTCAAGGTATGGCCAGAAAGGAAGAAAAGTGCACAGAGTTGAAACTAAATGCTGGGACCTTGTGGGACACATATCCTTTTATTGAATGAACTTTTACGGTCATTCAAGAAAACAGACCCCTTATCTACTTCTGTCTCATATTTCATGACTTAAGAATTTGTTTGAGTTCATATTTATATGAGTTCAAAAATATATTCCAAAGTTAGTTAGGGAAAATAAATATCTCTGGCCAACTCATAAAAACTAAAAAAAAAAAATTATTGGGGGCTTATTGAACATTAATGGAATTTTATCTTTTAGAAAAAGGAAAGATTGCTACTAATTTCTTATTCTCTAATTACTAATTAAATATCTATATCACCATTGTTCCCTGAACCATCTTAGATGTATCTAAAACACAAAATATGCCAAAATCCCTACTTTTATTCAGTCAAACAGAATCAAGTGATAAAATGTCTTTTAAGGAGATTTCCCAATGTTTGTTAGTGATAAACTTACTGAGTAGACATTAAAAGTCATTTGCTTAGTAATATTTGTTCAAATAAGCTTTAGTTTTATAAGACTTACTGGATAATCTGATTTTTTTAAAAAATCAACATCATTTTTAATGTTTTCAGATATAATGCCAATCTATATATGTTCTGAATCTAAACAATACATGTATAAGTACAGACTTTTAAACCTTTCTGTCTGGATCAAAACTGAATGAGTTGATTTAGATTGGATTTTGCAGTAATGAGATATAGTTTTTCATGTCTATGAATGAAATTCTTGCCCATGGTTTCTATTTTCTCCATGAGTCGTTCATAGTTTTGACACTCCAAGAGACACTTTGCATGAAGTCCTCTGTCTTTCCAGTCCCCTCTGTGTTTGCTGGGGTAGAACAGAGAAGCATAGAGGAGGTTCACTTACTGTTTTTCTGTGATTTGCACATGAAAACTGTTTGGTGGGGTTCTTAAAAGTATTTTTTCTTAAAGAATAAAATGATGATATGGTAGATATTTTCATAACATATTCTGTACTTCCCTTTTAGACCAAGCTAGAGTCAGACCAAATTCTAGCATCAGTGGGGAAGAAACCTCCCCAGGAAATTGGTATCAAAGTGAAAAACCATTCTGCATGTGGCCTACCCTTGGCTCACAATAAAAGTTTTAGGAAACTGTTAAAAGAAATCATAGGGGAAAGTGCACCAAGGCTCACAGAACTGAATCCCAAAGAGTTTGCTGGCTTCCAAGTGGGGCTCTTAAACAAGGTAGGTTGTGCCCTTGAAAGGTCAGGCTCCGCTCACTTTGCCTGGTATATGTGTTGTTTGAAACGATGGCCTATTTGGAGAGTTTTATTAGTGTTGTTGTTGTTGTTGTTAATAGTAGTAGATTTTAGGTTTTTGTTTGTTTGTTATTTTTTTTTCGAGACAGGGTTTCTTTCTGTAACCCTGGCTGTCCTGGAACTCACTCTATATATTCGGCTAGCCTTGAACTCACAGAGGTCCATGTGGCTACCTCAGCCTCAGCCTCTGCATCTGCTTCTGCCTCTGCTAGGATTAAATATATACACGACCAGGCACGGCTTGGAGTTAGTAATTATTAACAAAGCCATTTTAAGATTATTCTGAGAGGAAAAAAAAAGATTATTCTGCCAGCACAAACAAGCATGAAATTAAATGTATGAGATACATTGGCTGGTAGGAATGGGCAGTAAACAGCTGTCAAAAGGAAACTGGAAAGGAAACTGCAGTGGGCAGGCAGATGCTCCAGTCCCGTGCAGATCTAGTACCTATGACAGAGGAAGTAGTAGCAAGTGGTGCGGGGATGAAGAGGCTCTGCACAGCTTGGGGAAAGTCTCTGCCAGACCACGTGACACCTCTGGCCCCAGGCATTCTCTTGGAGAAAGTGAAGATGCTCAGAGCAGCTGGGCCCTCCACTCTGCACATCTCAGCCCCTGGCTGCAAGCAGCCTGACTCATACTCGGGCTGGAGCAGGCTCCAAGGGCACTGCAGCTGGGCCCGAAGCCAGTTTCGCACAGTGTGCAGTCAGCAGTTGCAATGTTGTAGGGAGATGGCTGCATCCCGCCTCATTGTGTGCTGCGGAGAGAGATGTAGGTTACAAGCAGTGGTACTACTGCAAGGCAGCTACAGGTACAAATAAATCTTGGATTCTGGAGTTTTAAATAATATACTCGAAAAGTGATATTCCCAGTGGCTTTAATGACTTATGAGCGTGTTAGCATTCAGAACAATAAATAGAAGTTTTCTTCTGGAAAAAAAAGTGGCTCCACCCAGTTGTATTAAATATTGTTCTCTTCAGTAAGACTTTAAGAGGGTATTACATTTCTTTATTTAAAAGCCTTAGTAGTAACTGAGATTGTTCTATTTGAAATAGGATTTGAAACCTCAGACATATAGGAACGCTTATGATATCCCACGTAGAGGACTTTTGGACCAGTTGACCAGAATGAGATCCAATCTGCTGCAGACTCGGAAGTTTATTGTTGGCCAAGATGAAGGTAACTGACCAGTAGCCTACCTTTCATTAGAAGAAAAGCAGACACGGCTCCCACGAAAGTCTTTACTGCAGAATGATTTTGTAGTGTGTTAATGTGTACAAAGTTCACATTCACTCAAACCCCACATCTGTTTTCACCTCTCTCAAGTTTCAAGGCAGGTATGCAGTAGTCAGCATCTGAGACCACTGGTACTGTTATCCTGTGTGGTCATTCAAGAAAACCACAGAATCTCCACAGATACATACTGATTTAAGCCCACTTGAAGAGCAAGCATTTTAATAGCTTGCTCGAGCAGGTTTAGTTAGCCCACTGGAAAGTGCCAGAACTTAGGTCTGTCACATTTCCAAACCTGTATACTCAGACATTGATTGTGACCAGCCTGCTGTGAAAATGTCAGGAAAAACCTGCTCTTCGTGAGAGCAATGAACTCTAGGAATGTCCAGGGATATTGTGGCTGTTTGCAATTTTTCTTTATCCTATTTTGTTAATTTTGAATGGGGGTCAGGGGCTGGAGAGATGGCTCAGAGGTTAAGAGCACTCACTGCTCTTCCAGAGTTCCTGAGTTCAATTCTCAGCAACCACACCGTGGCTCACAACCATCTGTAATGGGATCTGATGCCCTCTTCTGGTGTGTCTGAAGACAGCCACAGTGTACTCATATACATTAAATAAATGAATAATTCTTACAAAAAATTTTTTTAAATTTTTTAAATAGGGGTCACTGATCCACAGAGATGAACAAAAAAGCCAGTTCTCTATCATTATACATTGTGTGTGTGTGTGTGTGTGTGTGTGTGTGTGTGTTTGAGACAGAGACAGAGAGGGACACAGAGAGACAGAAACAGAGAGAGAGACAGAGAGACAGAGATCTCATTAACCAAGATGCTGTGTGTGACAAGACCGTACCATAAAGAACTGGACATGGGCATGGTTGCTTAGCACTCAAGAGTCTGATGCTAGAGGTCTACACATTTGAGGCCAGTCTGGCAACAAAGTGAGACTCTTTCAGAAAACAGAGAGAGGGGCTGTAAAGGTGGCAGAAGTTAAGGGTATTGGCTCCTCTTAAGAGAGACCTGGGTTCAGTTCCCATTACCTACAATGGCGGCTGTACATGGACAGTCGTACTGTCCATGACTTCAGCTCCAGGGAACCTGGCACCTTCTTCTGGATTTTGCAGGCAACAGGCATGCATGTAATGCACATACGTGCTGGCAAAACATACACATAAAATGAAAATAAATCATTTAAAAAAAAACAAACAAAGAACACCAGAACACCATGGAGTCTAGGTGTTTCAAAATGGAGAAAGTATACAGAGTTTTGAATTCAAGTGGTGGTGTGCAGGAAGCCAGCTTATGCTTACTTACATGGTGTCGGGAGGAAAGAAGTTGCTCTGGTCCTTGTGAAGTGAGCCTGTAGGCACGATCTAACTGTAGATCACTGACTAGTATAAACAAGATATGCTAGATGCTGGGATACGAGTTTTAATCCACATGCTACTGAAACAGCTGTGATAATATCCTTTCAAAATGACCATATACCTCAGCTCTAATTAATCAGTTTCTCTGCTGGTGATTTTACAGATTCACTTCATAGTGTCCCAGTTGCACAAATGGGTAACTATCAGGAATATCTAAAGATGCTGGCTTCTCCACTACGAGAGCTCGATCCAGATCAGCCAAAACGACTGCATACTTTTGGCAATCCATTTAAGCAAGATAAGAAGGTAGTATACCTATGTCCATGTCTGTCATATTTTTTGCTATAACTTTCTGTTTTAGTCAGATGTATACAAATCAGAAGTAAATATGACACCAAAACTCTGTGTGGATTGAAAGTGGAGTCTCCTTAATGCAAGTTGTGTTAGTTTAATAAAATATTAGCTGTCATTTGTTGAATATGTACTAGGGCTTGGTTTTTTAAATGATTATGTTTGCATCCAGAGGTGTTTTGAAAACTTGCATCTGCTCTATAATAAGAAGAAATCTAGGCTTAAATTAGCTGTCAGAACACTGTGATGTGGCTGACAAAGCCAGGATTTGAGCCTATATATTTCTGGAATACATTCTGTATTCCTTCATACTACCACACACTAATTCTTTTGATATAGAGAATACCAACTGTTTCCTCCATTTCCATGATCAGCTCTATACTGTTCTATTGAAATAGTGGTGTGCATATCCCTAGAGCTATAACTGTACTATTTGGTGTCACTTTGAGTTATTATAGAGTTTTAACTATGATGCGAGTATATGTGTGTTGTGCACGACTGACTTGATCATTTAATGATGAAACGAAATGGAATTATAGCTGCACACTTATTTTTATAGGTGAACTTGGATATAAATCATGGATATATTATTCTCTATCTCTGTGTCTCATAAAACTTAACTAAAAAGTATTCCAACTTATGCCAATCTTTAGTTAACTGAAGATTTTTATTTATTTATTTTTGTTGTGCCTTGATTTATTTTCATGTAACACTGGGAATAATAAATGCACCAGACTGACAGAGCTTTGTGGGATATTGAGTGGGATATTGACACCTACACTGTTTAGAATATTACTGAGCATATACTAAGCACTCGGTAAAAATGCTGTGTCTTGTTTTGTATGGATAACGGGGGGTGGGGGAGAACATCCTTTAGAAAGATATTTTTGCCATGATTTTTTCCAAGTTATAAGGCACATTATTCGGCTATCTATGATGATAGCAGGTTTTACCTAAGCTAAGAAATTGCTGGTTCTCATTTTCATCTGTTCTCAAGAGTAAACAGCCCCTCACTTTCTGATGAGTGCCAAGGCAGACAGGCATATTCGAATCTGCATTTGAGGTAGTGTCTGAGGGAATTCTGTTCTCACATCTGCCTACCATTCACCATCTACATGCATTGCTCTGTGCAGGAATGATCAGTGTTCCCGAAAGCTTTAAAACAGGCTAGTACAAGATGGTTGGTTTTTTTGTTGCTGTCATTTGTTTGTTTGTTTGTTTGTTTGTTTGTTTGTTTGTTTTTCGAGACAGGGTTTCTCTGTATAGCCCTGGCTCTCCTGGAACTCACTCTGTAGACCAGGCTGGCCTCGAACTCAGAAATCTGCCTGCCTCTGCCTCATAAGTGCTGAGATTAAAGGCGTGCACCACCACCGCCCAGCAAAATGGTTTTTATACTACTTTAAAAAGGTTGACTGTGGGTGCCACGAAGATGGCTCAGCAGTTAAAGTACTTGCAGACGACCCAGGCTTGATTCCTAGCTCCCATATTAGGTGGCTCACTACTTCCAGGGGGATCTGATACCCTTTTCTGGGCTCCCTGTGCACCTATACACACTGTGCACACCAAGCATGCATGGGTGGACACACAGACATTTCTTTGAAAAGATTTTTAAGAATGACTATGGTTTTCTCTTACTTGGTCATTTTTGAGGCTCTCTATTAACTGTAGACCAAAAACGTGCATGTTAGTTTTTTCCTTGCTCCACTTCAACAGGATTAAAATTGGGTTTCATTTTCTGANAGCAGAGTTGCTATAGGGATTATAATTAAGGCTAATCTAGATGATGCAGTGCACGGCTAAGGAAGTGTGTGTATGACAAGTGCTTGAATGATTATTTTGTTTGTTTGTTTTTTCAGAGTTGAACTTCTGTTTTAAATGAAATATGTCTGTCTGTCTGTTTTTTAGGGAATGATGATCGATGAAGCAGATGAGTTTGTAGTAGGGCCACAAAACAAAGTGAAACGTCCTGGAGAACCCAACAGTCCTATGTCATCTAAGCGAAGGCGGAGTATGTCCCTGCTGTTGAGGAGAGCACAGACAGCACCTACTGTAACTAACCATGTGGGCGGGAAGGGACCACTCTCAGCCTCGTGGTTCCCATCTTGTCCAAGCCTCGTAAAACACACCTTTGGACATCCAGGTATAGAGTAGTGGTTGTGGTTTCCTTATGGCTCCATTTTCCTTTGTACTTCTTTCTATGTTCATTTTTTTTGTTAATAAGCAAACAAAAACAATATTAAATAATTATTAAATATGTAATAATTTTAAAAATTATTAAAACATCTATGGTAGTAGTACAAGAAACCTTATAGGGAACAGAGACCCTGATTCAATGATCTTAGCCATATGAATGGAGAAAAAACCCTATAATTACATAGTAATTAACATATTAACCACATAATTAGTGATTAATACATGCTTAGTAAATATTATCACAGTGACTAGTACAAAAATGAGGAGCTCTGAGCATGTCTGCTTCCCATTCTTGTTTAATTCCTACCTATCTTCTCTCTCAGCTTGGAGGCAGAGTGAGGGTCTCAGCAGATAAATAAAGCCTGCTACATCCATACAGAGAACACACCCTCCCTATTCCTCAGCACCCACAATACAGCCTGACCACTAGCTCTATGTGGCCTGACACCACAATCCTCTCTCATCTCAAGTTCCACTGATACCCTTATCACCCTTCACTCCGCTGCCCCTGGCTTAGCCCCCTGTATCTCCTGCTCTTGATACAACCTGGTATCCTCCCAAAAGGTCCTGCCACCACCTGGTAGCCCTGGAGGCTCTCTCCGATGCTCCCACTTTCATCCCTTACTTCCATCTTTCCTCAAATGAGAGCAGATATGAGTGTGTTGTTGCTGACTATGCAGTTCCTCTCTGTTGTCCCCATGACACTGTGGGTTCTGTAAGAGAAGTGTCAGTTCCTTTGCTTCCTGTTCGCTGCTGATTCCCAGCTCCTACTCTGGAGCCTGGTGCAGCAGAAGTTAAGTTATTGGCATAGGGGGGTTGGCCTGAAAATAGAAAAATTACTCTGACCCAAAGGGGGAAATAGGCAGAATCATCTACAGAGAGGCATTTGCTTATTAGCAGGTCGGGGGCAGAGTATTTGTTCAGTCACTGTAGGCACCTAAATTTGCTCAGGCTATTTGGTGTATACAGGAGTCGAAGGTAGTATTCATAAGTTGTATGGATTTAGATTCAATAATAGATAGCTATTTACATATGACTTTGAAGCATACAGGTTGACATTAAGCCCTGAGCACCAAGGATCTATGAATGTGTATTAGTATATTGGTTTCTGCATTCATACTGGGAAGAGGGAAGAAGGTCTTGTGTTACATTCCTACGCTTGATTTGAATAGTCTCAGACCTCTGTCTGTTCTACGGTTTTCATCAATGAAAATCAGTCATTTCCTTGAAACTGAGGAGCACAGAGATGTACTTGTGGGATCAACATGATGTACCCACTTGTGGGTTAAAATGGTAGCCCGCGTCTGGCCTGCCACAGGCCTACGGCCACTCATGGAGGTGGAGGCGGGAAGTTTGACCGTGTGCATCTCACACTGCTGCCATGCAGGTGTCAGGCTGTGAAAAGCTGCAGAACCCTGCTCCAGGGGTGGGGGTGGGGGTGCAGTCTGGGGACTCCGCAGACTACCAGAGTTGGCTCGGGGTCCTGGCCTGCACGGAGGCCCGGATGGCAGGATCTCATTCTTGGGTAACACGGCCGCCACTGGATGTCATGGAAGAGCTGAGAACAGGGTGAGGCTCCCGTGGCTGGCTCTGGCCTGGGGCAGAAGTGAAAAGAGGGAGAGGAGAGAGCTCCATGGGGACAAGAGTGTTGTAGGCTTGTTCGGTTGGCTTGGCTTGGTGGAAACTGGCTGGAAGTGCTGAGAGGCCTTCTGCGGAAGATTAGATGCAGCTCTTTAGTGGAAGACCTGCTCCATTGCTTCCCACGGCAGATCCGATGAGAAGAGGCAGTCCATGGTTTTAAGGTGTTTATTGTCATGGTGGAGAGTTGTGATGAGTGAAACCGTACCCCACTTTCTCAGGGCGGGCAAAAGGGTTAAGTACCTTTTGCAGGGAGGAGTGTCTGGGAAGGGGAGCTAAAAGGGTAGTAGAAGCAGAGAAAGGCATAGAGAGGAGGAGAGTAGAGAAGTAGGGGGAAAGGGAATGTGGAGAGAAGGAGAGCAAGAGGGCAAGAGAGAGGCAGGAGTAAAGGAGTAAAAGAGTAAGAGAGGATGGGGCAAGCAGCACCTTTTATAGTGGGCCAAACCTACCTGGCTATTGCCAGGTAATTGTGCAGAGAACCATACTTGGCTGTTGCCAGGTAACTGTGGGGGTGGAGTCCAGACAGAACACCAGGAGCTTGGGGCATTACCCCATGTGACTGATGGCCACAGAATTATGGAGCTGAGGCCTCAGTGTCAGGAGCCTGGTGTCTGGGGGCATGACAAACACCTTCCATCAACACCTGCTGGGTCTCTGAGGTTTAAACCTAGCTCAACCAGAAAACAGGCTGCCTTTCACAGTACCACAATTCCCCCTTTCCATTTTTTAAAAGAGAGGGGTCACTGGAGTGACTGTCACTTGTAGTGAAAATTTTGGGTGGGGAGGCAGTATCAAAAGAAAACACTACACAGGCCGGAGGGGTAACACAACTAAGCCAGGGGGGTAAGGAGGGTAAAGGGTGGGGGTTGGGAAGGCAAGGGATCATTGAATTTACAGTTTGAGAGTAATAGCATCAGTTTTAAAACAGCATTTGATTAATCTAGATAGACATCATGCTTTCCTTATTATCATGTAACTTCCCTCAAGTTCAGTAGCCATTTGACTTTGGCAAAAGAGTTCATCTGTAGCTGGAAGGTCACAAGTCTGTGTCCTCTGTGGGGTTCAGAACATGTCTCACAGGATGCCTTTCATCATCCCACACCCACTTGACAGCTCAACTTCTTAATTTGTTTTCCAGACACCACTGTCATTCATGATACCCATGAAGAGAAGATGGAAAATGGGCAAAGCCCACCTGATGGCTTCTTATTAAAATCTGCTCCAGCAGAGTTTATGAATGTGTCAGGAGAAAGCTTTATATCCAGCCAGTTGGATTCTCTATCTGACGACTTTACTGGTCTCAGGAAAGATGGATTCATTCACAAACCTGGTAATAATATACTTCTAGGAGGAGCCAAAACCTGCAGTCTTTCTGTAGCTGACCAAAAAATCACAATGGCATCTGCTTTGGAAACGGTGCCAAATTCAATGCAAATCACTCCTGCAATGGCTCAAGGCATCAATGCTGACATAAAGCATCAATTAATGAAGGAAGTTCGAAAGTTTGGACGAAGTAAGTAGGGATGGAATATCCATAGATAATGCAAGGGACAGTCCCACTTGTTGTATGATTCAGAGATTTTTTGCAGTTGATTTTGAGACAGTTTCTCATACAGCTTGGGTTGGTTTCGAACTCATGATATGGTTCAGACTGGTGATAAAAACTGATCTTCCTGTCTCCACCTCCATAGTGCTAGGATTACAGGTATGTGCTACCACAGCCAATTAACTTGGGGCTAAGGATTGGACCCAGGGTTTCGTGCTTGTTAGGCAGGCACTCTATCAATGGAGTTACGTCCTTGACCCAGTTTTGACATGCATTTATTGGTTAGTCGTGGGCTGTCACATAACTTAAAAGTGATTCTTCTGGCCTTAACTTACAGTAATTTCATTTTGCTGGTGTAACAAGTTATCAGACAATCCATAGCTTCAGACCACAGAAACTGATTACAGCTCTGGAGTTCAGAATTTGGAATACATTTTCACGGGACTACAGTGAAGGCAAGCTAGCAGGGTAGTGTTCCTTCTTAGGAATAAAGGCAGGATCTGTGTTCTTGCTTTCCCTGGGTTCTGAAGCTGTGCTTCTCTGTCCTGCATGGTGTCAGCAGCTCGACCCTTCTCTGTCCCCTTTGCTATCCACTTCTGTTACTGACTCTTTTTCTTCCTGAGCTCTAATATTCTTTTTTTTTCATGAATTCTTAGAGAGATCTACAATATATTTTGATCCTATTCACCCCAACTCTCTCCAAACTCCTTCCTAAGTCCTCCCCAACCCCTATCCCTCAACTTTCTGTCCTTTTGTTTTAATAACTAGTTGAACCTACCATGTACTTGTGGGTTCGAGGCTATCCCAGTGGAGCATAGTCAACCTATCAGGAGCCATCCTCTCAGGGAAAACCGATTCTCCCTCTTCCAGAAACCATCAACTGTTCATACTCCTTTAAGAGGGATACTTGTGGTTACATTGGACCCCTGGGCGTAATCCTGGAAAACTCAATATGCAGAGCCTAATTCTATCAGCATATAATACATATATGATCACATGTTCACAAGGCTTCATGGATTAGGGCAGTTTGGGGCAACCAGTTTTCAGCTTACCTCATTTGAATACTGTTTATAAGAATTTCCTTCATAAATATATACAGACATTTTGATTTTTAGTGTTTAACATACCAGCTATATTTAAGACTTTCTACCCATAAAGGATGATTTCTGAGGATGTATGATGATTGAACTTTATTTTTCATGCATATTTTCATAACACTGAATTTTTGTAATATCATCAGAGTATGAAAGGATTTTCATTTTGCTTGAAGAAGTGCAGGGACCTCTAGAGACGAAGAAACAGTTTGTTGAATTTACCATCAAGGAAGCTGCAAGGTCGGTATAAACAGCACTTGTATAGGCTTTCTAATTGCTTTGGGTTCTATTTGTCTTTGTTTTAATTTAGTAGTAGGATCCAATGAAGGATAAAGTCTCTCTCTCTCTCTCTCTCTCTCTCTCTCTCTCTCTCTCTCTCTCTCTCTCTCTCTCTCTCTTTCTCTCTTTGAAAGCACTTGTTCTACTCATAGGTAAGGGTGCTTCCTGCAGTGTTCTGATGGATGCTACCAGAGTCCTGACTCATGGGTTCTAGCTAATGTGTATGTGCGCTCATCAGATTGGCATGTCCCCTTGCTCAGCCCTGCTCTTTCCATGAGGATGACTTCTGCTCCCTTTGGCCTGCAGGCTACATAACACCTGGCACTCTGTAAAGTTGTCTATGACACTTATGCTTACTCTCTTTTTCTCTTCAGGTTTAAAAGAAGAGTCTTAATTCAGTACCTTGAGAAGGTACTAGAAAAAATCGATTCCCACCACCTTCTTAACAATGTGAATCACATCAACAGCAGATCATCATGTTAATGCCAAGCCAAGTGAGGAAAAAGAACACCTTTTATGTGCTTTCAAATGCAATGGGACGTTACTGAAGCCCTATAGTATGTTTGAGTGACAGAGCGACCTAACTCAGGCTATGAGAAAGGAGTTGACTTGAGCTTTTAACGATTATCTGGAAGTAAAATCTGGGCTTTTGCCTTAAGAATTATTGAGAATATTTTTTTCATTTCGTTGTTTATTTTTTCCAATTAGGAAAAGAGATGCTGAATCACAGAGCACTGCTGCTCCTACTACAGCTAGTAGAGTTCACTCATTTTGGACCTTGCCATTCCAGGCGGTTTCAGAGTGAATAGGGACTGGCCACTTCCAAGGCGAGCACTACCTACTGTCCTCATTGTGTGCTAAAGAACACGAAAGCAGAGAGAGTCCACGTGGTGATCTTGTGCTCAAAGAACTCTTCAAAGATTTCTAGCTGTGCCTTTTAAACCATGCAATATTCAGGATCGTTGGAATCAAAGAGTAAAAAGCTGCTATTTCGGTAACTTAATTCTCTCTGGGAAAGGGCAGGGGGAGTCAGCAAACAATCTACCTCGAGTGCTCTTCCACTTTGACTAGGACCATTACAAAGTGTATCTGAGGCTGCACTAACCTCTGACATCTGTTCTTGCATGTGACAACAGAAAGCTTTCAGGTGGACTTGTACATTTTTGTGCTTTGGAAGCACCAAAAGGAAAAATAATATGTATATTTTCTTTGAAGTTTATACAGAAGTTTATATGGAGCAGTATTGTTGTTTTTATTTGTAAAAATGTAAGTGATCAAAGAGATTTTCACTTTGCATATATGAAATAAAATCATTTTATTGATTTTTTCAAAACTACATTTCTAGGTGTATGTCTCTTGTGTATATCCTTTCAGAAACAAACAAACTTCACACTATCAAACAAATGAACACGCTAACAAAAAGACCCATAAGACAGCTTAGCAAGTACAGGCCCTTGCCACCTAAGTTTGATCCCTGGGCTGCCCATGGTGAAAGGAGAGAACCAACTCCCAGAAGTTGTCTTCTGACTTCTACACACACACACACACACACACACACACACACACACACTGTGATACAAGCACATGTGTGTATATACATAAACAAAAAAAAATTTTTTTTAATGTTAACAAAGTAATTGAACTTAGAAACATAACATGGTGTTATTAGAAGGCTGTGGGGAGGCCAGACCCTTCCAAATACGAGTATCTGGGGAGAGAAAACTGCCAAAATCAAGTTTACTGGGACTCTGAAATTTAGCCAAAAGGTTTGTCTCTGCTTTTGCCCATTGAAAATTTTGTACATGTATTTTGAACATATTCATCACTCCTAAGTCCTCCTATTATTGCCTCTCCACCCACCATATGTTGCCAAACAATTTTGAGGTTTCATTTTTTTTTCTTTACCCATCAAGCCCAGTATGTGTTGCCCAGCTGGTCATGGGAGTGGGGCCTGCCCTGTTATATGGTCAACCACATCATTAAAGAAAACTGCCTTTTCCTCTGCCAGCAACTAGCAAATGCCAGTAGCTTCCCAGCTAGCCATAGAATTCCATGTCTACCTTTGTCCCTTTGTGCTGGCATTTTTGTCTGGTTAGAGCTTGTACAGGTCTTCCGGAGTCTGTCACAATTGCTATTAACTCATATATGTCTGTCCCATTCTGTCTGAGAACAGTTTCTTTGGTATGATCAGCCATATCTAGCTCTCATAGTATTTCATCTGATCCTTTTTTCAAAGATCCCTGAACATTTTGTTCAGGGGTATTAGGACTGAGCACTCCAGTCTCATATTCTTTGCATGTTAATCAGTCGAGTATTTCTCTGTGAAGTGCCATCTATTGAGACATGCTTCTCTGATGAGAGGTGAGAGATGTACTGATCTATATTACATGTTAGCAACGTGATTTGAAGTCATTTTTTACTGTGTCTATCTAACAGAATAACAGTAATTGATTCTTCCCTAAGGCCTCTGGTCTATCTAGCCACAGATTCTTGGCTACTTGAACAATGCTGGGTATGGGTCCAATTCTCATGGAATAGCCTCAGATCCTATCAGAAAGTGATTGACGGCTCCCATACCATGCTCTTATTGCCCCAGTGGGCAAATCTTGCCAAACCAGTTCTTGTAGCTTGCAGGGTTCACACCTAAGTGAGATTGATGATGACTTTTCTTCTCCGGCAACATGCATAGCATCTTCTAGCACTGTGAACACTAGCCAATAGGGGTAAAGCTCCCAGGTGAGTACCAGCTTGATTTTTCCATGTTCTGTTGTGACTAGTGATAGGATCTTACTATCAAGTTCTGGAGGATAACAGTATAGACCATAGTCTATATACTACTTGGAAGTCTATGTCACCCCATTGAGCAACAACTCAAAAAGCGGTAGCTATTGTTTGATAGTTTCCCTCTAGATTGAGAAACTCCATCATGCAGGGAAGCTCTTTAACAGAAGTTAAACAACTCAAACGAGCTTCAGGAAGTCCCCAAAACTGACCAGATTCACTAGGCCCCTCCTTCAAGAGTAAACAGGACTTTTGAGAGTCACTCTCATACAAGACAAGCTGCAAAGAAAACCCTGAGACCAGATCAATTGCCTGGAAAAAGCAGAGGTCAGCTTAGCAGCCTGGAAGACATTTAGTTCTCACCCATGCTGGAATGGGCTTTGGTGATGCAGCTGCTGTTGTCAGTACTTTTCCTGTATGTAACCTCTCACCCATATTCCTGTAAGTAACCACAGTAAAACTCATTGGTTCACCAAGTTGAACTTCAGTGGTACCTGTACTTTGGTCTGTCATGGGATCCCTATCTGGGGTGAATAGATATGTGTGTAGCATCTCCCCAGGGAAAGTCTTGTCACACAACAACAACAACCCATTTCTGGTACTAGAGTTTTGATTTGTTACTGTGGGGTGTTTGGTTGTAGAATTTTTCCCTGACTTAGAGTAACCAAAGTGAATGTGGAATAATGTGAAAGGCCATGAAAACAGTAGGAGAACTTTGTGCTGTTTTAACCTACACTTGACCAAGCCCTCTCAAGATCCAGCCATGGTTTAGAAGATGGCACAGTAACTGGATTTATTATATCAGTCATCTTAGATATCAAAGGAGCCAAAGGAAAACACGCATAAACAGTCCAATCAAAGCAGGAAGGTAAGGTGTAAACTAAGATAAATAGGAATATGTAAGCATAATGAGAGGAAACGAATATAGATTATGAACCTGAAAAGTATAGAAACTGACATGGAAAACCCCTAAGAGAGTTCAATAGCAGATTTTAGCAGACAAAGGAACCTGTGAAGTTGATTGAAATTATCCAATCTGAGGAGCTGAAAGAAACTGGGAGTATGAAAGTGAAAAGAGCAGAGGATATAGCTATCAAGAGACCTGGATTCTGAGCCTTAGCACTAAACCAAAACCAAGACCAAGAAGTAGAGTTTGAGAGACTCACCTTAGCCTATGGGCCACCACCAAGCATGACAATGTATATGTCTTAGTTACTTTTCTTGCTGTGACAAGACCTTACGAATGAGGCAGCCTATAGAAGAAAGTGTTTATAAGTGCTTACAGTCTCAGTGGATGAGTTTGTGACCATCATGGTGGGGAGCATGGCGGCAGGCAGCCAGAGAGCTTACAACCCTTAGCCACCTTAGGAGGCAGAGAGCGGAGAATGATGTAGGCTTTTGAAACCTAAAAGCCCACCCACAGGGACACACCTCCTAATCCTTTCCAAACAGTTCCACCAACTGGAGCCTAATTATTCAACTATATCAGGCTATGAGGCCATTCTCATTTAAAACACCATAGTATACATAGTAGGATCCCTGGAACAAGAGGTGAGAAAGCACTGTGACAAGTATGGAAAGAGACTATTTAAAGACCCAGTAGTCCCAAGCTCTTAAACTCTATAATAAATGTGTATCAGAAAAGGCATCCAACTCAAGAAAGTGCAAAGCAGATAGAGAATCACTGACAGAATCAAGCTGATAAGAGACAATGAAGATTCTGAAGGCAACCAGAGTATCTTGTTACATACAAGGGACCCAACTCCTAAGTTTGACATTTTGTTTCTTATCAGAAGCATGAAAAGACAAAAGGTAATATAATAGCACTGAAAATGCTACAAAGGAGTTGTAGATGTAGCTATGGTAAAGTACTATCTAGTCTGTACAATGCTCTGGGTCCTCAGCACTGTGCAAGAAAGGAAAAAGGATGGATTCAAACAGCAGAAGGGAAGTGCTGTCAATCAGGTATAGTATCTCTGGTCACTAATGAGGGAGAATTTAAGACTTTCTCTGAGGAAAAAAAAAACATTAGGAGGTTCATCACTGTTTGAGTCCTACTGCTTGAAATACTCATCCTCCAGGCTGAAAGGAACACACAGCAGTAACTGATACAAAGAAACAAAGAGAAAGCATCAGTGAAGGTAACTGCATGTGCTACCCTTAGGTTTTAGGTTAAATCTTGGGAGATGAGGATAACATAGTTATTAATGATTACAGAGTTTCTCTTGGTGGGGCAAATAAATTTGGAAAGAGTCATAATTGCTGCAGAATCTATGCACACTTAATATGCATGAAAATAATGAATTTACGTTATACATATTTAAGCATGACTTTAAAAATGTCAGCTACCAAAAGCCACTAAACTGTAACCTACAAGGGATGAATAGCACTATGTGAGAGTTATATGTCAATGTTTGTTGAATATTGGGAAGACAGATTTTGAAAGAACATGATGTAACTATATGCTCTGTGTGGCCACAGGCAGATTGAAAATGAAAAAGTAAAAGCAGTTACTCCATGCAAATGATCACCAAGAATGAGATTGGTGACAACATAAGACAAAATAGACATGGAGCCAGAAATAGTTATGTGAAACAAATACAGACCTTATGCATTGTGATAAATGAGTCCATTCATCAAGCTGTAAAAATGATAATGTACTAAATGAGAAAAAGTAAATGACACAAAAATTGAGCAAATGGGAAAATATAGAACTCCACAATAGTTGTTGAAAACCATTAAGTAGAACTATTCAGAAGATGAGTAAAGAAAGGACTTGAATAATGTTAAAAACCCAACTATATCCAGCATATCTATAGAACACTACCCATTGCGTTTGCCATATTTTGTGCATCCATAGGATGAGAGCTGATTTTGCTCACCAGCTCCAAAATCACTCTTTTGTCCTGCTCCATGGATATTCTGATTCCTTTAAAGGTCTTTTTCTTGCTGCCATTGTCACTGACATCTGTCTACAGAGGACTCCTGGACAGTATAAAGCCCAGCTTCCTGTTTCTCTGGGCTGGTGGCAGCCAGTTTTCCTGATCTCCAGGCTTGTGTATAGCAGATTCTGGTTGGTCCCCCACAGATCCTCCATGAGTAATCTGGGGCAAGGTACAGGCCCAGCAGCAATAGTGGTCATTTACTTCCTTTTTAGTCCTCTCAGCCACTAATAAATCAGATTTCTTCTGGCAAGTCTAGTGCCCCTTTATTTCATTCAGTTTCAGACATTGGGAGAAGATTTTCCAGTGGCCAGTACTCAAAGGATGGCTTTCTACAATGTTCCCAAGTAATCACACTATACAATCACTAGGCCTCCACAACATCAGGATTGCAGCACTGAGATGCATATGGATAAATGTTCTCATTTAGCATGGAAGGCAACTCCAAGTTGGGCATTCTTAGTGTATCGTGGGGTCCTATTCCACAGGATATTTAGGATGGCTCTTCAAGATATCTCTGACAGGTGGCTGTTCGTTCAGAGGTAGAGAATGGATTTCTTGCAAGCCCCCAACTGTTCTCTAGACTAAAGCAGGCTTCCTTCATGTAGGGTTCTACCTCAGTTCTCTGGGGGACTTCTGCCCAGCCAGTAACTACTCTGCTCATGGTACACAACTTTTCTGCGCATGCACAAAGAATCCTGGGGAAGCTAGAATCCTGTGAAGTTGGGAGGAGAGCCGGTGAGGCTCAACGGGTTCCGTTCTCTTCAGCAAGATTCTCGATCTTTTTCCCTGTGACTCTTCTGCTACTCTTGAAGCTGGAAAGGGTCCCATCAAGTGTAAGTCTCTGCCTGGAATTAAGTTTCTAACAGTCCTCAGGTGAGGATAAATCCTCAAGGACTGGCCTCATCTACTGAGAGGGAGTGGCATTGTTTGTTTTTCTGAGTCAGCCATGTTGCGCTGGGTCTCATCATCTCAGGGGTGGGAGTTTTGCTTGTACTCTCAAACTCACCAGGCTAGGACCTGGTCTCAGCTATAGAGGGGTGACCGATTTTTTTATATATTGGAACTGAGCCGTGTTAGGACTTTGGGGTGGCACGTTTTCTTGGGTCATTGGAGTCAGCTATGTTGGACCTCAACTCTACTGAGGGGAGGCAAATTTCTTTGAAACTTAGCCAGGCTGGAACCTGACTTCAACCCAGGGGTGGTGATTGATCTCGAGCCCTTGACTTTTTGATGTTGGGAGATGCTTCAATTACCCATGAGTGATGGTTTTGCTTGGATTCTTGACCTCAGTCATGTAGGATACTCAGCTGCATGCTCTAGGGGAATGGTTTAGGTGAGCACTTTCCTGAACATTGGTGGTTTGTAGAGACACCAGGATGATTGGCTTGAGCTATAGGGTGGGAGATTCTACCTGGATCCTTTTGTCTTGGGCACCTGAATCCAATAATTTGGGAAACTTCCAGTTAAACTACCTACATTCCCCAATGTGAATTTTTGCCACTCAAGTGTGCAGGGCATAGATCACTCACTGTGTCTGGACTTGTATTTCTCTAATGACTAGCGACATTGAGAGCCATTGTGTTTCTGACTTCCTGCACAAATTTGGTCGGGGTGTTTGTATTTGAAAAATCACTTTGCAGTTCTGCATATACTCATTTGTAGTTGCTGCTGCAGCCACTGCCACTGCTATTGTTGTCATTTTTGATACAGGTTCTCACATACACCAGGCTGGTCTCAATTTTACTTTCCAAAATACAGCTGGTTATGCATTCCTCTCCTGTCTTAGCCTCCAAGTGCTGTCGTTACAGGTATGCACTACCACAGCTGGACAATTCCACTCGGTTTTTTTTTTTTTACACATATATGCACACACAGCAGTTCAGAATTTTAAATTTCCTCTTTGTTTCCTTTCTATTTTAAACTTCTTTTTTTTTCCCAGTTTGGTTCTTGCTGTGTAGACCAAGCTAGCCTCAAACTGCATCTTTCTGCCATAGCCTTCCCAATGCTAGGATTGCAAGAGTGTGCCACCATACCCAACAATAATACTTGGAACTAATGTCTTTTAGTTGAATGGAAATTAAAATTAATTAATCTTTGTGGCCAGTAGTTTTCTTCTCAAAGAAATCTTTAGTTAAGATTGCCTGGTGATACAAAAGTATAATCCTATCTACCTAGGAGGCTGATGCAAGATATTGCAAGCTGAAGGTCTGTGTCTGGGTTACCTAGCAATAGTGAGACTTGTATCAATCAATCAATCAATCAAACAAGCAATCAATCGATCACTAAGAAAGACTAAAGAGGCATCTCAAGGTACAAGGGTTGCATAACAGCTTTAAGGTCTTGGTTTCAATCCCTAGTTACTACAGAAGCAAACAAAACTAATCTTTGCCTGCCCAAATATCCTAAGAATAATATCCTAAGAATACTTATACATCTCCCATGAACTAGAAGCTAAAGGATAATTTTTCTGCCTCTATAACATGAAATTACTTTTATTATATTTCCTATCCCCCGAGTTCACTCAGATCTTCCTTCCCTAGCCACTCCACCTTATGTTCTTTCTCTCCCCCAACCCCTGCAAAAATAAAAAGAAAATATAAAACAAGTAAGATTCCCCTCAAAAAAGCCAAAATAACAAGAAAGGAAACCAAAAACAACCCAGATATCCCTCAACAGAGGAATGGATACAGAAAATGTGGTACATTTACACAATGGAGTATGACTCAGCCATTAAAAACAATGACTTCATGAAATTCTTAGGCAAATTGATGGAACTAGAAAATATCATCCTGAGTGAGGTAACCCAGGCACAAAAGATCACACATGGTATGCACTCACTGATAAGTGGATATTAGCCCCAAAGCTCAGAATACCCAAGATACAATTCACAGATCATATGAAGCTCAAGAAGAAGGAAGACCAACTGCTTTTTAGAAGGGTGAACAAAATACTTACAGAAGAAAATATGGAGACAAAATGTGGAGCAGAGACTCAAGGAAAGGCCATTCAGAGACTGACCCACCTGGGGATCCATCCCATATACTGTCAACAAACCAAGACACTATTGTGGATGCCAACAAGTGCTTGCTGACAGGAACCTGATATGGCTGTCTCCTGAGAGAGAGGCTCTGCCAGAGCCTGACAAATACAGAGGCGGGTGCTTGAAGCCAACCATTGCACTGATTTTGGGGTCCCCAATGGAGGAGTTGGAGAAGGGACTGAAGGAGCTGAGGGGATTTGCAGCCCCATGGAGGGAGCAACAGTGTCAACCAGCCAGACCCCTGGAGCTCCCAGGGACTGGACCACCAACCAAAGAGTACACATGGAGGGATCCATGGCTACAGCCACATATGTGGCAGAGGATGGCCTTGTCGGACATCAATGGGAGGAGAGGCCTTCGGGCCTTTGAAGGCTGGATGCCCCAGTGTAGGGGGATGCCAGGGCGGGAAGGCAGGATTGGATGGGTGGGAGAGGGAACACCCTCATAGAAGCAGGAGAATTGGGGGGGGGGNNGGATAGAGGGTTTCCAGAGGGGAAACCGGGAAAGGGGATAACATTTGAAATGTAAATAAAGAAAATATCCAATCAAAAAACAAAGCCAAAATAACAGGAAAAGAAACAAAAAAGTCTCCCTCAAATTATGGAATTCATTTTTTGTTAGCCAACTATTCCTAGGCATGAGGCCTTCCCTGAAGTGTGGTTGAGATATCCAGTGATACTCCATTGAAGAAAACCAACTGCCTTAGGGTTTTACTGCTGTGAACACACACCATGACCAAGGCAAGTCTTATAAAGGACAACATTTAATTGGGGCTGGCTTACAAGTTCAGAGGTTCAGTACAGTATCATCAAGGTGGAAACATGGCAGCATCCAGGCAGGCATGGTGCAGGAGGAACTGAGAGTTCTACATCTTTATCTGAAGGCTGCTAGCAAAATACTGACCTCCAGGAAGCTAGAATAAGAAATTTATAGCCCACACCCACAGTGACAGACCTACTCCAACTGGGCCACACCTTCTAATCCGGAAACATCCTGAGCCAAACATATACAAACCATCATACCAATGGTTTCTCATTGCTAGAGAGTATCAGCTGCAAATAGCTTCTTGATTAGGAGTGAGGCCCCATGTCCACTTCACCTTCTTAGTGCTGGAACCCTGTCTTGTCTGAATATGTGCAGGTCTTGTGGGTCCCACTACTGTCTCTGTGCATTCATATGTGTGTCAATCATTTTGTTTCTTGAAGAAACTGTTTTCTTGGAGTCATCCACCACCCCTGGCTCTTACAATCTTTCTGCCTCCTCTTGTTCATAGACTACTGAGCCTTGAGGGGAAGGGTTTGATAAAGACATGCCATTTAGGATTGAGTGCTCTAATGTCTCTCACTCTGCACACTCTCCAGCCATGGGTCTTTGGGTTAATTCCCATCTACAGCAAGAAACACCTTCTCCAACTTTTAAGCTTCCATTGCCCATGCCACAGTCTGAATAATCACAGAGGTTAGGTACCTAGTAAGGGAACTGTGGGGAGGAGAGGATCTCAAGGAAGGGGAAGTAGAACAGAGTATTGTGAAGACATAAAAGGAACTTTATTCTGCTAAGGGAGTAGAGCAATAAAACATCTCCTAATAACATGCTGTTGTACCCACAGGTCAGCTGTCATCAGAAAAGCTTCTCGAAGTGGGCTTATTCAATGTAGTGTGTTTGCCAGAATGGTTTGCTGGCCTGGGTGCTAGACATCTAGTGATTTTCTTTCCATCCTTGTTTCTAGATCCTAGATCCTCTCCCAGTGCCACATTTTCCCATCTTTGCTCTAGTATCATATGATTTCAGTTATATTGGCTTTTAAATGTGTGGGTTATATGTGGAAGCATGTGCATGTGTGTACACACGCATGTGGAGATCAGAGGTTATCACCTCAAGTGTCATCTTCAGGGCCATTCTCCACCTTCTTTGAGATAGTCTCTTATGGCCCAAAACTTATCAGTTAAGATAGTTGGCCAACAAGACCCAAGTAGCTGCTCTGCATCTCTCTGCATCCCTATTGCTGGGGTTTCATGTGAACACCACTATACACAGCATCTTTATGTGGGTTCTGAGATTCAAACATAAATCCTCCTGGTTTCAAGGTAAGCCCTTGACTGACAGCTATCTCCTCAGTCCCGCTTTGCTTTTAAAACTCCTATGTGGGAATGTTTCTTCTAATGGGATTGTTTGACTTAAAGTCTGGATAGAATAGTCTAAGCATTTTACATTCATACTCATTATCCACTTGCCATCTTTCAAAGTCAATTAGCATAGTGGGATTTTGAATGAAAGTGTTATTATCTTTCTAGAAGGAATTAATGTTGATGAGCTTTAAAAACATGACTTCTGCTTCTCGGAAAGACTATTCTTTTCAATTTACTGAAATCTCCATTTTCTCTAGATGATCGTCTGTATTTTCTGTAATGCAATGCACTAGCACATCTGCTTTTTGTATCCCTAGGTGTTCAGGGTTTGAACTGTGCTTTCACTGATATTTTGAAGTTTATTTACTAATTATTTGTGCTTACTGTACAGAAATATAGTGGCTTGTGATTCTTGGCCCTGGGTCTAGAAACTTGACTATCGTCACTTAGTAACTACAATTGTTTTGCACTCAGTGTTGATTGACCTAACGTGGCCTTGCCTTTCTGCATTGAATTGTACAGTGAAAGCTGCATGCTTTCCACCCACCTTTGATTTTTGCTTGATAATGTTTTATTTAAGATGTTTCTGTCTATTCTCAGAGAGATTGTGTATCCATAGTTCTGTTTTCTTCTAAAGTATTTCTTATAGGTTGTCATCAGCTTCCTATTGGCTTCACAAAATGCTTTAGAAATGGACCTATTTTTTTTCTTTTTATGACAGAATTTACCTAAGATATTTTACTCAGTCTGTAATGCTTAGAGGACATCTTAACAAAAGCCTATGGATAAAAAGTTTCTAATTTTACTTTAAGAAATTTTACTAAATATAAAGACATTTTGATTTTTGTGTCCCAGAAGAGGCAGCTTTTATTGGGTTACAGTGAATCTATTTTTATCTCACTTCAAAAACCTAAAGTGATATGTTTAATTTTTAACCCTTCCCCTTTTCTCCCACTTCTGGTTCCTTGGTTACCTAGTCTTTTAATCCTTTTGGCTTATTACGCTTTGCTTCTGAGCCTGGTCTCATTCTGTCGAGTGGGCAGACCTTGAATTCCCAGCAGCAATGCTGCTGCCTGGGGCTCCCACCTGCTGCTATAATAAGCATGAGCCCCACAACCAGCTTGTGTGTTCCCTCTTCCCCACAGTAACTGTTTCCTTTGCTTTGTCTATTGATTTCCTACAATTGCTATGTGATAAACCACAACATTTTTATCTATTAAAACTCACTTTGGGGCTGGAGAGATGGCTCAGTGGTTAAGAGCACTACTGCTCTTCTGAAGGTCCTGAGTTCAAATCCCAGCAACCACATGGTGGCTCACAACCATCCATAATGAGATCTGAAGCCTGCTTCTGGTGGGTCTGGAGACACCTGCAGTGTACTTACATATATAGTAGTAAATAAATATTTACCAAAGAAAAACTCACTTTGCTACAGAAAATGTGACCTGTTTTGTGGAAAACTCTATAGGCTGCTAAAAATAATCCACATTTTATTGGATAGAATGGTCTGCAGATGTCTGCATAGCCAGTTTATACCATGGTATAGTTAAACACTGAAGTTTCTTCATTTGTTTTCTTATTTGGAGGATCTACTGATTGATGAGAATTTGGTATTGGAAACCTTTCCATTGTATGTGAGCCTATCTGTCCTTTCGTGCCTAGTATTTTGGGGCCTATGAAATTGAGTGAGCTAACATTTGCTGTGTGTCTTTACAATTTGTTATATCTTTTTTGATGGATTGTTCTCTTTCGTAAGAGTCAGTGACCTTCTTTATCTCTTTTCACCTTGAGGTCAGCTTTTTCAGACCTGAGTACTCCTGCCCTGGCTTGCTCATAGATTCTGTTTGCCTGGGAATTCAATATTCCACACTTTCACTTTTGCTGAGTTTATTTATTCTTGACCATGAAGTTCCTTGAGACAGGAAACAGTTGAATCTTATTTTTAAGTCCTTTATCCAGTCTGCATATTGTAGTTGGAGAGTCAAGTCTGTTTATATTTAAAGCCTATGTCCATCCTAAAGCTTTGCAGGGTTACTGAGGTAAAGTATTTGCCCCTTTCCAAATTTCCACTTAGCAATAGTTCTATTGTTCTGTGTTTAATATGCTATTAACTATCTTTTTTGGTGATGGCTTAGCAGTGATGAATTGATTTAGGTCATCTTTATTATGGAAGGATTTTATTTCTCCTCTGATTTTTAAGGATAAAAATTGCTGGAAGAGTAAACCTGGTTGTCACTTTCTGACTCTCCTCTCCTCCCCTCCCCTCCCCTCCCCTCCCCTCCCCTCCCCTCCCCTCCCCTCCCCTCCCCTCCCCTCCCCTCCCCTCCCCTCCCCTCTCTCTCTCTTTCTTTTTGCTTTGCTTTTTTGGGATAAGGTCTCTCTATATAGCCTTGGCTGTTCTGAACTCACTACATAGATCAGGTTGGCCTAGAATTCACTCTACTTTTGCCTCCCAAGTAATGTTATTTAAGGCATGAGCCACCATGCCCAGCTAGTTACTAACTTTCAAGAGCTGAAATAATGGCCAGAGAGGCAGTAGACAGAGATGCGTGCCTCTAAGCTTGGCGACCTGAGTTTGACTCCTGAGATTCACCTGGTGGAAAAAGAAAACCAACTCTCATAAGGCCTTACATTTATCAGTGCTTGAACTCGTGGCTTTAGGGTTTCTTCACAGATGTCTTCTGGTTCTGATGGGTGTGCCATTGTGTGTGACTTGGTGCCTCTGCCATGTATTTTTCCATAATGCTTCCAGTATTTTTCTTTCGTTCTGTTCCCTCCACATTTGAACCTCAAGATGACATGTAAAGGTGGTTTTCTGGTCTTGTCTTCTTGGGATTATAAATTCCTCCTATACTTACATAGCTACATCTTTTCCCCAAGGTTTGGGGAAATTTCTGCTGGACTTTCACAAAATAGAGTTTATGTGGTTAGACTAACTTGGTTCCTTTTTTAATCAAAGAGTTCATAGGAATAGTCTCTTTAAAAATGTTTGTTTATCTATTTATTTATTTATTTATTTATTTATGTATGTGTGTGTGGATGTTTTACCTGCATGTACTTATGTGCATCAGGTGTATGCCTGCACAGAGGTAAGAAGACTGCATTGTATTCCCTGGCATTGAAGTCATGGATAGCTGTGGGCCACCACATATGTGCTGGAAATCAAATCAAATCCTCTGAAAGAACAAGTTTGCTAGATAGCTGAACCATCTCTCTAGCCAGGATTGGTCTCTTGACCATGTCCCAGTGTTCCTCGAATGCTGTCGTCACGATTGCTATGGTTCTTATTTGTGAGTGCAATAATTCCTCAGTCTTGTATTTAATTCCTAGAATTCTTTATCATACTTGGTCGAGATACTTTCTGTTAAAGATTTTCCTAACCTTTGCATTTCCAAGATATGCATCTAGCTCTTCCTCCTCACCCACAAAGTAATCTATCTCATTGTCAACATTTTCACCCACTTTCTTTCCTTCATTCTTCTAGTTTTGGTGAACCCTTTGAATTTGGAGATTATTTAACACTCTGAACTTCTGATTTTTTGCACTGAAAACATTTAAATATTTTCAGTTTATTTATCAAAGAGTCTAAAGCGTTTTTGTTTTGTTTTATATGTACTGGTTTGTACTTGCTGGTATGTCTGTGCAAAGCTGTCAGATCTTGGAGTTACAGAAAATTGTGAGTTGCCATGTGTGTGCTGGGAATTGAACCAGGGTCCTCTGGAAGAGCAGTCAGTTTTCTTTACCACTGAGCCATCTCTCCTGCCCCAAATCGTAAGCTTTTGGAGGAGTCACATAGCCTTGCTTTTTCACAGTTTGAACTTGCTGTGTTTTGCTGACTTTTCTCATTGTGTAACCAGACAGATGAAACTTCTAAACTTCAGTCTTACCCTAGAAACCTTGCTTTATTTTATTTTGTATGGGAGAGTATTTTGCTTGCATATATTTTTGTATACCATTTGTATACCTGTTGCTGGTGGATGCCACACAAGGAGGGCATCAGATCCTCTAGTTGTGAGACACTATATAGATGCTAGGAACCAAACCTCAGTCCTCCGGAGAAGCAGCCAGTGCTGGACTTACCTGTCCAGCTCAGAAGGTCCGCTCTTTCTTTCTTTCTTTCTTTTTTCTTTTTGCAATGTTACATAGTTGGATTTTGTCATTAATTACATAAAGGTGTTATTTTTTCTACACATAGATGATGACTGAAGAAGGCAAAGAGCTTTCTATGTACTCTGAAAAGGAAGAGGATAATGCTGGAGAAAACGTGGATCCTACATTACCCAAAATGAAGCACATTATGATCATGGAACCAATGAAGAAAAGAGAGGGAGAACCTCATCTTAAGGCTTCAGTCATTGTTAAGGGAGAAGGTAATTTGATTCCCTGTGGCTAGATGGATACTGGCATGTTTGCAAATGGAAGGGATCATATGTAAAAAGATGGAAATGATGGCTGTGTAATGAAGCATCACAGGTCTAAAGCAGCTTTCTGTAAGTGGATGGGATAAGCTCTATAACAGAGGGTAGAGGGGCTGTCTCCCCTGACCTATGCTCAGCACCTGCTTGTGTGTCTTCTGTCCTGTCCTCAGCTCTCTTTCATATAGTATTTCACATGGTCTCCTGTGTCCTTCATACCTGAAACTTCAAACCCGATGTGGAGAGCATCAGTGGTCTGAGATGGAGTTACCATTTGTTCATTGCTGAGCATTTTTTCATTTGTTTGTTTGTTGTTGTTGTTGTTGTTGTTGTTGTTCTGTTTGTCAAGACAGTGTTGTCCTGGAAGTCACTCTGTAGACCAGGCTGGCCTCGAACTCAGAAATCCGCCTGCCTCTGTCTCCCAAGTGCTGGGATTAAAGGTGTGCACCACCACCAGTTGGCTAGCTGAGCATGTTTTGTTGCCTCTTTTTTTCGCTAGGCTTTGCTCAGAGGACCACTCTTCAAGGATCCTTGGTCCTGTGGTTTCCCTCTGTTTCTCCTTTACACATGTATGCTCGTGTCATCAACACCAGAACAGCTTTGGACTCCAGATAGCTGAGTGTGGTCCCTCCTAATGTTCCCAAGGCACTCTGAGTTCTGTTAGGGCAAGGGAAGATCTTGTCTGTCTACTTCACTGCTCCGCACCACTTCCTGGCTGGTGCCTGGTGCAGTGGAAGATGAGCCAGTGACATAGGAACCTCAGGGAAAATGATTCACATAGCAGAGAAAGAAGAGTGACATCATTCACAGATTGGGATTTGGGGTGAAGAAGTAGCAATATCTTTTTAAAAAAGATTTATTATTTTGTGTGTGTGTGTGTGTGTGTGTGTGTGTGTGTGTGTGTGTATGTCTGTGTGTGTCTGTGTGTGTGTTTGCATGCACATGTGCGTGCACGCAGGTAATCCTGGAGGCCAAAAGACTCACATCCTCTGAATGTTGGGGATGTTGCATGATCACTCTTTTCCTTCTTTGTTGCCACAGCGTCTCACTTGAACCCAGAACTGGCTAATTCAGCTAGTCTAGCCAGTGGGCTTGATACAGAGCTCTGTGTTTGCCTCCCTCCCATTGAGATTGTAGGCAGGCCAATTTAGCTGCTCAGTGTGAGTGCTGGGGACTGAATCTCAGGCTCAGCAAAAGCAGTATGTACTCTTAACTACTGGGTCATCGCTCCAACCTGTAAAAATAGTGTCCACATCATCTGACAGTTCCATTCTCTAAAGTACATCAAGGTGAGACAAAAGCATACATATCAGAGATCTGTACATGTTTGCTTCTTCATTATCCTGTCCAACTAATCTGTGTGAATGTCCATGGATCCAAAAGGCACACTGTGTCCTGTGGCCAGTTTATCATGGGTGAAATTTCTCTCTCTCTTTCTGTCTGCCTCTGAAATTATTTTAGATCCCAAGGATCACCTTCTTCTCTTTGCTCTCCAGTTACTACTGTCAGCCTAAAGGCTCAGGAGGGAATGATGGAAGGGAGTCCCAGAACAACTCAAAGCTCCCAAAATGGGTTCTGAGAAATAGTGTTCCAGCTGACAAATCTCCTTATCTTATCAATGCAGGGCTACTTCCTGAAGGTGGTGATGCCAAATTTCCAGGAGGGATTGTTAGCAGTGAGACCCCCACAGGTGCCCCCAATGTTGTAGCACTGACTGCAGGTGAAGGCATGTCCAGAGGGTACACAATAAACCATGCAACATTTAATGCTGATATAAAACACCAGCTAATGAAGGAAATTCGAAGATTTGGACGAAGTAAGTACGGGGACAGTGGCTACTATCAGAAGGGAAGTATCTCTAAAGTTTCTATTAAAATTTTTTTCATACAGTATATTTTGATCATAGTCTTCCTCCTCCCAGATCCCTCTCACTTTCTTACCCACCCAACTAAATGCTCTGATTCTCTCCCCTTCTCTTTCAAAAATAATAAACAAAAACCTAAACAAAGGCAAGCATGCTCATATACACAGACACACAGAAACACAGACAGGGAAACAGGCAGACAGGCAGGCATGCATGTACACACACACACACACACACACACACACACCATACTACACCCAAACCAACCAACATAACAAACAAACAAATTGTCAAAATACAAGATCTATTTTAGGTTGGCCAAATTCTCTCGAGCATGGGGCGTAGTCTGGGGTGTGAGTGATATACTAGATGACACTAATTGGAGAAAACTGATTCTCCTTTTGCTAGAAGGCACTAATTTCAAATAGTTTCTTTGCTAAGAGTGGAATTTTATGTCTCCTTATCCCTCTCCAGACAAGGATGCTGTCTGGTTTGAATGTGTGCATATCTTATGCATGAGTCTATATGTGCATCAGTCCTGCTGTGTCTGAAAGACTCTGTTTCCTTGGAGTCATCCACCATTGCTGGCTGTTACAATCTTTCTGTCTCCTCTTCTGCATAGATCCCTGCCTGAGCCTTGAGGGAAGGGCTTTGATGAAGACATCCCAGACAGGCTGAGAGCTGCTGAGTCTGTTACACTGCACATTGTCCTCTTGTAGGCCTCTGTGTTGGTTCCTGTCTGCTGCAAGGAGAGATTTCTTTGAAGCTTCTCCAGTTGTATGATTAGAATAACCTGAAACTTCCTCCAGAGAGAGGGCTTTTGCAACAAGCAAGGTTTTCTATATAATCACTTTTAACTCAAACTAAAACATCTCAGCAGACGCCATCTTTCATCTGTAATATTGCTGGGTTCATAAGAACTGTATTAGTATCTGCATAGGCATTCAGAACACATACCCACCCACTGGCATCCTTGGCCAGAAAGTCTGTTACCGAGCAACACACAGATTCCCCCACATCCACTTCTATTACGTTTGTAAGAAATACTCAAGTATTCTTATATTCTCTTCAGAATACGGAAGGCTTTTCAAGATCCTTGAAGAAGTGCAAGGACCTGTGGAAGTCAGGATTCAGTTTGTCGAGTTCTCCATCAAGGAGGCGGCAAGGTGGGTGCAGACGTGTGGGACTGCACATCTTCAAGCTGTTGGGTCACTGCAGTGGTTGAGTGAGGAGGGGTGGGGCACACCTGCCTTGAGTCTCTCAGTCCCTGGCCCTCACCTGATAGTGAAGGCTGGGGACATAGACACTCAAGTTGACATCACCTGTGTTTGACACTTCCTTCCAGGCCCACTCAACGTTCCTTTGTCACTGTAATACTGAGCTAGACACTGACCCTTAGCAGACACTTCATATTGGCTAGAGTACCTGGTGTACCTGGGGCACACTTACTATGGTAACCCCTGCTTTGCATCACACTGCACATGCCATGTATGTGGGAAGCATGGCTCACAGGTTAAAGATCACTGGTTATTCTTTCAGAGGACCATGGTTCAATCCATCACAGCTCACAATAGTCTGTGACTCCAGTTCCAGGTGATCTGACACCTTAACACATACATGCAAGCAAAACACCAATGCACATAAAAAATCAAAAGGAGTCATTTTTTAAATGACATGTATTTTTATTTTCAGATTTAAAAGACATCACTTAATTCAATGCCTTGAGAAGAAACGTGAGAAATTCTTGACTGAAGACTTCCACTACCACAAATAATCCCTGCTTGATATGTAATGCTGCTGTTACTGGAGTCATCAAGATGCAACAAATAGTTTGTGTTTCAGAATGTAACAGGAAGATGCTGAAACCCATTATTTGTTAGCTAAGATAATTACCTTTAAGAAAAATGGTTTTAAACCACTCTAGTTCTAAACCACTTTTGCTCCTTGTGTTTTGAGTGGTGGGAGCACTCCTTCTTGCTGGTTTGTCCATGTTTTTCTTTCTGTGCTGTAATTGTCTCATAAAGTAAGTAAACATCAGGAGAACCCTGTATTCTGCAGCAGGTCACCTGTGTCCGCTCTCATATTTAGAACCGTCTTCTTTCTCAATCATTTCCTATTCCTATTCCCGAGAGATATCCTCTCAATAGGCCGTGATGATGGCTTAATGGGATGTTTTTACCTTCTTTACTGAACATGTGGGCTGAGCCATTGCACGTCTTGTGTGAATCATCTCTAATCACGAAGCTTCACAGTCCTCTTTATCTCGTTCTACAGTCACATTCAGTTTTATTTGAAAACAAAAAACAAAAAAAGTTTTCATCACTCCATAATTTACAGTAATACAGTTGTGCCTATGATTAAGATAGATTGATTGGGCTCAGATGACAAAACGTTTAGATGACATGTGCAATTTCCAGTTCAGTGTAGACTTCTTTTTTTTTTTTTTAATAGAATCACACTATGTTACCTAGGCTAGACTGGAAATGTTTTTTTATCACCCAGGCTGCGCTCAAATTAATAATTCTCCTGCTTCAGTCCACTAAAGTGCTGGGATCCCAGTCATACCCTCCCACAGAGAAATCCATCGAAGTCTTTTTAATTTCCTTGGTGAAAATATTTATTGAAGTAAGAACCAATTATTGTTCTACAAAGCCAATATTAACTTAAATTAGCAACTGATACATATCGAAGCCGGGTGTGATGTTCCATGCGTGTAATTCTAGCATTTGGGAGAACAAGACAGGGGGATCAGCTTGAGTTTGAGGACATGAACTAACACAAACTGGACGCTAGGAAGGGACTTTCACCTTCCAGTTTCTTTCAACTCTGCCCCTAAAGGCAAAACTAAAACTGAAGTGTCAGAAGGTACCTCCATGTTTACACTGAGTTGGCCGGGTCAGGATTATTATGGCAACAAGATCATGACAGCTGGCAGCAGGAGCTCATCACTCTGCTCCCACGTTTAGACCTCATGGGAAGTGGTACAATGAAGAGTATCTTGAGAGTCAATACCACATTTCTAAGACCACAAGTGGTTTTCTCATAATACAGAGGATGGGAGTTAAATCACAGCCCAAAGCTGGAGGGGTGACTGGGTGGTTAAGAGCACTTGCTGCTCTTCTCAAGAACCCTAGTTCAGTTCCCAATGCCCATGTCAGATAGCTCACAACCACTCAAAATTCCATTGCCACAGGATTTCCCTCCCTTCTTCTGGCCTGCATGAGTACCCACATACATGTCACACACATATATTTTAAAACTATAAATGTTGGCAAAAAGGAAGTTCATAGTGAAAGGACAATAGAAACCCCATTTGTCTCCATCTAAAGACCCTGTTTGTCTCCATTTAAGGATAAGGCCTGATTTTGAAAAAAGGGCCCAAGATACCAGCTCCAGGGACAGACCATAAAATCTAGAACAAGATCATAAAACTCACTCCCAAAGAATAGCCTGGGTATAACTGCAAAAATGGGGAAATATCTTATCTCAGAATGGGCAGTCCTATCTCATCCTGTGATTAAATGTTCATGACATAGGAATGCAGACCACTGACTACCTGTGACCCCCTACCATCCACCAGTGAAATTTTAGATCGCCTAATCCTTCTAGAGAGTTCCCCTTGCATCCCTATAAGAAGGCCTGTGTGCCTTTGTCTAGGGTTGCCATTTTGGAGAATGGTTGACCCTCAAATGCTGGTTGTTTCTGCAGAATAAATGCTCTTTGTTTTTGGATACTGAGTCTGGGGTTTTCCTTCAGCGATTTTGGGACCCTTATGTCAAGAATTAATGTTGATTCAAGTGTAAAGATGTCAAGTGATTCCTTTGACAGAATCAGACCAAAATAATCAACCTTCTACTAAGAAGCTTAGTAAGCACTCTGGGGCATGGTGCCATCTGTCCAGTTCAGAGTTTGGCTCTACCTCTGACATATTGAAGATTTGGCAGTGACTATGCCAACATCAATCTTAGTGAATACAAGTCATTTTCTGTGTGCCTATGTATCAATTACCTCCATCTCTTGCTATGTGTACCCTTGTATCTTAGAAATGGAAGGGGTGTACTCAAGGAGGTGTAAGGTGGGTTCTAAGGACATAGCATGGTCTAAGGTGAAAAGGGAAAGAGACAAAGAGCACAAGCCTTAAGCAAGGCAACCTGTCTGGTGACAAGGAAAGACAGGGGCAGCTTCTCCACATGTTTTAGTCATTTTCTTCAGAAATAGAACAAAAATGGTCTACAGAGCGATGTGTGAAAAGAGAGTTATTAGGGGCAGCAACTCTCAACCTGTGGGTCACGATCCCTTGGGCAAATCTCTCTATCTCCAAAATATTTACATTATGATTAGTAACTGTATCAAAATTACAGTCACAAAGGAGCAATGAAAATAATATTATGGTTGGGGGTCACCACAGCATGAGGAACTGTTTTAAAGCATCACAACATCTGGAAGGTTGAGAACTGCTGATTAAGGGCACTGACTCTCCTATTTGTGGATATTGAAAAGTCTCACAACAGGCTATCTACAAGATGGAGATCACAGATCCAGAGAGCATGGTTTGTCCTAAGTCTGAGGGTTTGAGAAGCGTGGAAGCTGATTTGATACCTCTTCGGCCAGGATCAAGGGAAATAGAGTCTGACTAGAACAAGTGTATCTATGAGCCTGGACTGTAGTGCTCAGAAAACTTGAAGTTCTGACTCAGTGGCAGGTAAAGAAGGTTGTCCTAGCTTCAGAAGACAAGTAGGTCACTTTTCTGCTATTTTTCTTTTTTATCTCTCTCTCTCCCCCCCCTCTCTCTCTCTTCTCTATATTCCCCCCTCTTTCCCTNTCNTTCTCCCTCTCCCACACCCCCCCCCCGTGTGTGTGTGAGCACATACAGAAATATCCCTATAGACACACCTAGAGCATCTTGAACATTCAAATACAATATCAACAGAATTTGGAAGGTATGAGGAAGTGAACCTTTGTCAGTTCTAGGCTGGCTTTGTCTACATAATTACTTCTTGACCAGCCAGGACTACATACTGAGACCTTGTCTCAAAACAAAACCCAAATAAAAATATCAAACTACGTGGATTTCCATTTCAGCAAGGAAGGGGTGGGCTCTCTGCTTGTTGAAGCACTGAGAATAGTTAGTATTTGGCTAATCTAAGTGTTCTGTAAGCCAAGCACAGTACTGAATATACAGTTAGTCAATGTCATGGTTAATAAATAGCTTAACACTGATTTTATGAGACTTTAGGCAGAAGAAATATTTGATCTTGCTCTGATATGTGACCTATAGAACTGCTTAACAACACATATTCTTAAAGATGCTGAATTGGCATCGTTTGTTTTGTAGTAATAGAAGCCTAACATAAGAAGCGTGGGTGGCTAGGCCTGAGGGCTCAGACCTATAATTCTAGCTACTTGGAGGGAAGAAGCAAAAGAACTGAAAGTTCATGGTCTGCCTGGGCAAATCAATGAGATCCTGTCTCCAAGTTAAAAAGTAGGAAGAGGGCTCAGTAACCCAGTGTTTGTTCCACATGCATGAGGTCCTGGGCTCTTCCTAATACCACAAAGAAGAGCAGACTGCAGTAAGTTAAAATTCTGAAAAATCAGACACAAAGTAGTAGAGAATATCATGTTCATATTGTCAGCAGTTTCTACTAGGCCATCTTCTCTTGGGTCCCTCACACCTATTGCTAGCAGTTGTTACTGGGCTGTATCAGTTTATTCTGGACCCTGAAAGCATTATTTGAGCAGGTCTCAGAGCACTTGACCATTAAAATGTTCACTCTCATATAAGGTCCTGATTCATGGAGGATTGATTTCCCACATTTTGCCTTGCAAATGTCTTGCCACTTTGTCTGGTTACTTTCTTTCTTTTTTTTTTTTTTCATTTCTCAGAGATCAGTTTATTTCTTTAGAACCACTGTGCTTTTTACTTATTCTCTATTAGTTCACAGAGACCAAGAATGAAGGTGATAAAGTAATGTGGCTAAGTATTAACAAGTAGTTGATTTGAACAAACAATTAGTAAATGGATTCTTTTCTTATTTTTTGTATATTATCTCTAAATATAAATTTTCATCAAAATTAAAGATTATAAAAATATATAAGTATACTATGAAGAAGTCATTTTAAGATGTAAGTAGAAATGGACACATTTCTAGAGAAGTACAGCCTCTCCAGTGTCTGCTTAGACTTTGGAAGCATGAGTCACACTCCTAAAGCCTTTAAAGAGATTGAATCTGCTGTTTAAACAGCAAGACAGTCGGCCCAGATACTTCTTTTTTTAAATATTATTATTAGGTATTTTCCTCATTTACATTTCCAATGCTATCCCAAAAGTCCCCCATGCCCTCCCCCCCACTTCCCTACCCACCCATTCCCATTTTTTTGGCCCTGGTGTTCCCCTGTACTGGGGCATATAAAGTTTGCAAGTCCAATGGGCCTCTCTTTCCAGTGATGGCCGACTAGGCCATCTTTTGATACATATGCAGCTAGAGACAAGAGCTCCGGGGTACTGGTTAGTTCATATTGTTGTTCCACCTATAGGGTTGCAGATCCTTTTAGCTCCTTGGGTACTTTCTACATCTTCCTCAGTTAGAATCATGTCATCAGTATGACAGAATGGTGTCCTGTGTGGTATAGGATCAAGGCCTATTAAGAGTCATTTAAGATCCAAGCCTGGAGAGTTTATATGACCAGTGTATAGCAAGTGGCGGTGGACTGTTGTCCTTTCCAAGTGAAACCCAAGCATTCCTTATGGTAACTGCTAAGGAGAAACAAGCATGCCTCCCATCTATGCACTGTGGGAGACACTCAGGGTTGTGTTGATCACCAAAGCAACAAAAGTACAAGTAGGGATGCAGGTGTAGCTGGAATAACCATCCGTTTGTGGACAGATAGGCAAGGTAGATTGGATGATAAAAGAAGTACCTATATCCTCCAAGTCCTTGGTGTGGTCAAATCAGAATAGAGGTGGCTGGAAATGGAACCTTTTCTTTTTTAAGAGGACAAAGGACATGGCTTACTGTATAAGAACTGAAAGATTTAATCAAGGACCAAAGGGGAAGAAACAGTAAATGAGCCCAAAGGTGGAAGGATGTAAGTTGGTCCCCTACATTTTCAAGAGCTCAGCCAAAGGGAAGTAAGCTTTATAGCACCACTTTCATTTCTGGTCCAGTCGCAAAGTGTATCTGATGATATTGCCTGCTTTGTGTTTACTCCAGACCTACATGCTGTTACAGAGACTTGATCTTCTTATTCCTTCATAAATCTAAAACTGCTGGTGTGGTTGGGGAGTGTGTGTTAAAAATGACAGCTCAATAGTAGAGTTATGAGAACATTTGAGACACCAATTTACTACAAATTACATTTGAGAATATAGAATGTTCATTGTGTTCAAAAATTTCCCAAGAAGTACCAACAATATTTATACTCAAATGCACTTATACTTGATTTTTCCTGGGAGATGTTGCTACATATGAAAACAAAGTCACTCAAAATGCCTAAGAATGCTATATCTATTCAAAGTTTTGGCTGTAAATACCCTCCTTCTATTGTGTTATACCAGCAACTCTCAAACTTATTTGTCCCAGAACCCTTTTTACATTATTGAATAAGAATAAATCCCTTGGGAGTTTTGTATCTGTTTTGTACAGAGTGGCAACTTCATATGAACTATGAAAATTATATTTATACACTTATTAATTTTAATTGATTTATTTTTCATATGTGTGGGTGTTGGCCCACATGTGTTTCAGTGTACCGTGTCCATGCAGTACCCGCAGAGGCCAGAAGATGGCATCAGATCTACTCGGCTCTGCAGAAGGTTGTGAGCAACTGTGTGGTTCTGGAAACAAACCTGTGCTGTCTACACAAGCAGCCAGTGCTCTTAACTGCTGAAATACTGATCCAGCCCCCAAAACTGTATCTAAAAAAATAAAAGCAAAAAAAAAAAAACTAAAATAACTGAAAATAATTGTAACTACACTGGCAGGAGTGGGGAAAACTCTAAAGAGAGACCCCTGTACCCCTCCAGCTATCGTTGAAGCAATGAACTCCAAAGACTATAGGTGTCCTCCAGGAACCTCACACTAGTGGGAGGAAAGCTGAGGAAGTTAACCAATGACTAGTCAGTGTCACACACTGGAGAATTCTGAGCTGCAGGGTGACATTCCTGCTTCTCTGATCCTTGGCTGTCAGTTGCCTATGAATACATGCTGATGGTAACTGAAAGGGGCTTCAGGGATTTTGACACGACCTTGTTTGGGAAGAGCATTCTAGTTGTTGAGCTTTATAATTTGGACAGTTGATTTTCCATAGTTCAACGTTAGTTTGTTTGGTGCTCTGGACCCCAATTTGTAAAGGTACAAACAAAAGCCCTGCCATTTTAGAGCCTCTGTTTGTTGACTGTGTAGTTACATGACAAGAAAATTCAGATTTTGTTTTACAAAAGGTTTGAATAGAGCTTTAAATATTTTGTATTTAAATAGAGCTTTATTTATTTTGTATTTTGTGTGTACGGGTGTTTTGCCTGCACATGTGCACCACATATGCATGCAGTGCCTGTATGTCTAAGAGATTTAGAATTACTTTTATTTTTTAGGACAATATGCTACTTGTATACAGTGCACTGTGTCAAGTGTCTAAACCTCCCTCATCCCTTTTCTACTCTTGCTCCCTCCCAACTAACCCCCCTGCTGCCATTGTGTCTGTCCTTTTTCTATCACCACATCTACATCTATTCCCCCCTCCCCCCTTTTTTTTTCAAGACAGGGTTTCTCTGTGTAGCCCTGGCTGTCCTGGAACTCACTCTGTAGACCAGGCTGGCCTCGAACTCAGAAATACACCTGCCTCTGCCTCCCAAGTCCTGGGATTAAAGGTGTGTGCCACCACTGCCTGGCTGTATCTTTTCCCTTTTTAACTTCAGGTCCTACTCAGCAGTCACAGCTGCCAAAAGACTTCTCTGACCAAGACTGAGATTTGGGATTTGATACTATGTCTGTTTAACAAAGCATCAGTAGTAGATTCCATCATAGGGTCCATGACCTCTCTAGCCATAGGATTTTGAGCAGTTTGATGGTGCCAGGCGTGTACTCCTTCCTTCTCATGGAGCAGGCTCAGATCCAATCAGAAGCAGCTGGTCACTTTCAGAGCAACGCCACAGTTTTGTCAGGAGGTGTATCTTCCCAGGAACTTCAGTCCTGTGGCTTAGAGGGAAAAACACTTGCCATCAAGCCTGGGGCCTCCATAATGGAAAGAGGAAATCAAATGTCCTCTGATCTCCATGTGTGTGCCATGGTTCGTGCCCTTACACACATACACACACACACACACACACACACACACACACACTACACTACACCAAACCACAGACACTAAATAAGTGTAATAATGTATAAAAATAAACATGTATTTAGGGGAAGGGGCATGTCCCACAGTGCATATGTGAAGACCAGGAGACAATGTGAATGAGCCAGGGTTCTCCTTCCATCATGGGAGTTCTGTGAGTCACACTTAGGTTGCACCAGGCTTTGTGACAAGCATACTTACTTACCGACCCATTGAGCCACCTCTCTGGCCCCAGAGTCACTTTGTAGGAGCAGTTGCTATGAGATAAATGCCATATGTTGTCTAAGGCCCCAATTGTCATTTATTTGCTGCCTATGTTGTGGAATAAGAATTAGTATTCTTACGTCATGGTATAGAGATGTATGACTGAAATCTCAGCACTCAGGAGTTAGAAATGAGGGGAGCAAGAATTCAAGGTCATTTTTAGCTACACAGAGAGTTCAAGGCCAACCTGACATAAAGGAGATGGACACAAAACAAAACAAACAAAACAAAAATAGTATTAGGTTATGAGTATTGGTAATATTAAGGATCAGGAAAAGCCTTTATGTAGCGTGTAATTTTAAAAGAATCTCATGCTCTCTCTGTCTAGATGTTGGTATTGGAGGTCTCACCCATCCCCCGAGGCCAGCTCCAAGTGGCCATCTGGCCTTGGTTCCTTTAGCTCGTCTACAGAATGCCAACCACCATTTTGGTCTCACTCAGCTCCCTCTAGCCCCACAAAAGGAAAACATTAGAGACTTATATTTATATCAGCAAATCTCCAACACCAATATGCCCATGCAAAGAACACACAACTCAGTTAATATATTTACAAGCTGTATGCCTAAATGGGGCAGCTATTCTACATCACTCTATTGCCCAGCTATGAAATCCCTAGCTACTCACAGCTCCTCCAGGCCACGTGGGTCTGTTCTATCTTCCACCTCTTCTTCCTCCAGCTTCTTCTCCCTCTGTCCTCCATCTTATCTCCTTCCCCTCCCCTTTCTCATTCTCTAAAACTTCTAGCCATGCCTTTCCCTTCCACTGACCAATCACAGGCTCTAGCCTTTACTTTTAGTTAAATTAGGGAACAGGCTCACATGAAATCACCTAAGTACGTGATCCACTCCTCTTCGGGGGACAAGATTAACATCAAAATACAAACAACACCATGACAATCCACAACACCTTTATATGGCTGTATATGTGACAGACAAAAGGACTATCTTCCTAGGTCTTTCTAACAAGATACTATCGTGCATTTAAAGGTTGAGTGAATAGGCCCAGAAAATTAACAATCTGCTTTATAATAGGGAAACCAAATGTAAACTTAAACCACAAAAATTAAGATACCAGCTTATATGCAGATACTTTTGAGTGGTGTCTGGGCTTTGCACCCCATGAAATACACGTACATTTGTATATACTCCACAAGCACGAGGACCACACTTGGGATCCCAGAACCCACTTAAAAAATGGGCAGGCATGATAAGTACTCAGGAGGCAGAGAAACTGAAAGTTGGCTATCTAGCCTTGCTGGAATTGGTGAGCTTCAGGGTCAGCAATATGGCATCAGCCTTGGACTTATACACACGTACATGCATAAATGTACACATGTAGTCATACACACAAAAAGGTCAAAACCACAATACCAATAGGATGATGTTTCTGTATATATATATATATATATATATATATATATATATATATATGTGTGTGTGTGTGTGTGTGTGTGTGTGTGTGTGATACATAACTGAGTACTGTGTGTGTGTGCTTATTAAATGTAATGAAAAATATATTTTAGCTTTTAGAGTCCAGCAAAGCATTTTCTTCCAACCTCAATGGAACTCTCAGGTTCATACTGTCTCTCCAACAGCAGCCATGTGGCTGCTTTTGGATCATGAATGGTTAGGCTGATTAAGCAAGAAGTAGCAACTTATCTAGATGTCCTGGCAACACATTAATAGGATAGAATTTGGGGATTACCCCCTCCCCCCCACACACAGGCATATCAAGAGTCTTTCAACCTGGGTCAAGCATTCTGGGAAACTAGCAGTATCGAAAGGGGAATGGCAAATAAGTGTCTCTCTGCTACTGAAAAGGACAGAAGAGTAGGCGTTCTATGCCTGGGATTTTTTTTTTCACTGCTGGGTGCTTATTTGCCATGTATTGGAAAAACCCTTTGCCTACAAGAGAATACCACTGTGCCAATACATACCTGTGTGCTCATGGGGGCACTCCTTCTAACTAAGTGCTGAGGATATATACAACTTGGGCCTGAGCTGCAGCAAGGACTACAAAACAGCTAGTCACCACGTGCATTCCTTTTATACTGCTGATCAAGAGTGACCACATAGTCATGGATTTAAACAAGTCAAAAGATCAGGTGGTATTATAGCTCATCAGGGGTGTGTCACCAGCCCGAAAGCTCTGGTTGGATGGCCTCTCTCAGGAGCTCATCCCACTGGTGTTCATTCAGCTCTAGTTCCATTCAGCTCCTGCTGGCTGTCATCTGGGTGGGGATGACCTAAACTCCGCAGCCACCCCACTTTATCCTTGGAGAAAATGCACTGCATAGCTTCCTTCTGGAGCCTGGACGCTGTGTATGACCTCTTCTGTTTCTAGGTAGGACAAGAGACTCCCCTGAGAAAGGCGGGTCCACCCACCTCATCTCCCTAGCCTTTGAGCCAACTGATTGGGTACCTTAATTAGGCAGGCAAAAAAAAAATCCCACTGTCATAGTATTCAATAATCAGACTGCATTAGCTTGAAACACCACAACAGTAGAGCATAGATTGGATGGGTTAAGCAAAATAAATGTATAATAAGTGTATTTCTCCCCATTCTGGATGCCAGGACATCAGCTTGGTAAAGTTCGGGTGAGGGCTCCTTCCTGGCTTGCTGTTAGCAATCTGTGTCCTTACAAAATAGAGAGAGGGAACAACGAATGTTCTTGGAAACCGAAAAAACAAATCCTCATCTAAACCTAATTACCTCCTTACATCCAATCACATTGCGGATCAGGGTTTCCACCCGTCACACCTTCTTATCATGCAGCCAAAAGTGGACAGCATGGCAGGCCCAACTGGTGATTCCTCTTTCAAGAAAAGCACGTAGTCACTGTCTGTATTGAACACCAGTGTCTCGGGGACATGGGCATCCAGGACAATGTGAATAAACTGTGATCCTGGTATCAAAAGACTCAGACTAGAGTAGTGTCAAAGAAGCCAGATTCTACAGCCAGAAAATCTGTTTCTTAGGGACTGTTTCACCATGAGAAGTCCTTGACTAGAGTTTTAATTTTTTCTTTTTTTTCTTTTTTTTTAAATATTTATTTATTTATTATATGTAAGTACACTGTAGCTGTCTTCAGACACACCAGAAGAGGGAGTCAGATCTTGTTACGGATGGTTGTGAGCCACCATGTGGTTGCTGGGATTTGAACTCTGGACCTTCGGAAGAGCAGTCGGGTGCTCTTACCCACTGAGCCATCTCACCAGCCCTTAATTTTTTTCTTATGAGAATGTAGGACCAGTGAGATGGTCCCATGGGTAAAGATGCTTGCTTGCTACCATGTCCTTGGGATTCACATGGTATAGAGAGAGCCAGCTTCCACAAATGTTCTCTCTGCATGTATGCAGCGGCATATGCACCCCCCCATAGAAGTGTTAAAAATAGGCTTTATCTTATAGAATGGTTCTGAGAATTTAATCTGATGGTTCAAACCAATAGTAAGTAGTAGTAGCTATTATTTTGTTTAACAACCACAGTCCTAAATCAAAAGAGTCTCCACATTCCACCAACACAGGCTTGCTGGTGTTATATTTACTCTGCTAAACAGAATGGATCAAGTTAACTTGTATTGTTAGGAATATGGAATAGGAACAGGGTATGGTGGTACATGCCTGTAATCCTAGCACTTGGGAGGTAAAGGCAGAAAGATTTTTAATTCAAGGTCCTAAGGAGGCCTCTGCCAGAATGGCCAAATTAAGAACAATAGAAGAAAAAATTACTCTGAAGTGTATAGAAACCAGTTAGGTTCCTGCACCCCAGGCAAATGTGAAACACCTATAATTAAAATTAGTAAGGCAGTTCATGGAACTCTCTCTNTCATCAGAGACCTGCCTTCCAATCCCTTCCCCACCCCAAGGGAACAATACAATACAATTGGGAGAAATCCAATTCCCATCCGGGAGATGATGCAATATAATCTAGATTTTAATCTTTATCCTTAAGGAGGGCTGCCCAAGGAACTAGTTTCTCCCAGGACTAAATCTTAGCATGGATGAGAATAATGTTCTAGTCAAGGAACAAAATACAGGTACCAGAGTGCCCAGGAACACTAGGTGGCGGTCCAGGACCATGGATTAGTGCAGCATTTTGGCAGCTGCAGCATCACAGGCAATCAAGGGGGTGGGAGGGAACAAGTATTGCATGAACTAGCTTCCAGGTGAAGTCTAACTACACACTAGCATTGAACTCAGAGAAGCAGAAAGAAGAGAATGGCGGTTGTAAGGACCAAGGGGCAGAAGTTAGCGGATGGATGCTAGTCACACCATACAAAGGTAGTTAGCTAGGAGGAATACACGCAAGAGTTCTAATATGTAACCTAGTGATAAGGCATTGTAATAACAACGTTATATACACCTGAAACTTGCTGAGAGTATAGTTTTTGGTTTTGTGTTTTGGAGATAGAATCTGAGTATACAGCACAGACTGGCTCAAACAGGAGATCCTCCTGCTTAAGTTTCTGAGTGCTAGTGTTACAGTCATGGATAACTATGTCCATCTTTGAGAGTAGATCTGAAACGTTTTTACCACGCCCCCTCAAGAATGTAAGGTCATAGATACCTTCACTTAATAGTTTCCAAATTGGTACATACATACAGTTGCATTGTACATCATAAATAAATATAATTGTGCTGGACAATCAAGAATGATACATTTAAGGCTGGGTATGATGGCACATGCCTTTAATCCCAGAATTCAGGAGGTAGAGGCAGGCATATCTCTGAGTTCAAGGCTAGCCTACTCTGTAGCAGAATTTTCCCTGTCCAATTACTTTAAATATTAATACAACAAGAATCCTGTGGTTGGACAGGGAAAAGGGAGGCAGAGCTAAGAGTTTCAGAGACAGGGACGGGGAGAAGATGAGAAGGAGAAGGAAGATGGAGAGAGAGAAAGATGATCCAGATTCCCCATGGCTTTAAATAGCCACAGGTAGTTATGAATATCATAAAAGGATGGAATAATTGCGATAATTTATCTAATATAGGTGGGCAGCTTGTATCATTATCAATTGGCTCTGAAATTATTGTGTAGTCATCTTGTGAATTGAGAATTTATTGATATATATCAATCTGACTGATTGATTATAAGCTTCTAGGGTTTTGACTTACTGGGTTAAGGGGATGTGTGACAACTAGCTGCAGGGGGTGGATGGATGAGAAGGTATAAGCGGCTCTGAGGCAAGTGAACTGAACTGGAGCAGGGAAGACTGTGGAATGGGGCTAGCCTAGAGGTGGAGAGACCACGGGCAGAGAGTAGCTGGGTATAGCACGGGGTGATGCCGATTTTTTTTAATATTTCCCACAACACTGCTCTACAGAGTAAATTCCAGGACAGTCAAGGATACACTGTGAGACCTTATCTTTTTAAAAGGGGGACTACAGGGAGTTGGAGAGATGGTTCAGAAGTTAAGACTAAAGGTCTTAACTAAAGATCCTGAGTTCAATTCCCAGCAACCACATGGTGGCTCACAGCCATCAGTAATGGGATCTGATTCCCTTTTCTGGTGTGTCTGAAAATGGCTACAATGTACTTGTATACATAAAATAAGTAAATAAATCTTCAAAAACAGAATTACAAAAATTAATTCAAAATAATTTTTTTTTAAAAAGCTGGCCTATGAACAAAATCCTTCGAACCAGTGGTTCTCAACCTGTGGATCATGAAATCTTTGACAGTCCTCTATCTCTAAAAATATTTACATTATGATTCATAACAGTAGCAAAATTACAGTCATGAAGTAGCAATGAAAATACTGTTATTGTGGGGGGGGGGGGGGTCACCACAGCATGAGGAGCTATATTAAAGGGTCGCAGCATCAGGAAGGCTGAGAACCACTGTTTCAAATATTGGAGTGGAACACACATACCCAAACTCTGTGGAAGCTCAGTCTCTTGACTCCTAAGTATTCTAGGGTCTCGTGAGCACAAATGCAGCTTTGACTCTTGTCCAAGGAGGCCACCTCATTATCTGAAGAATCCGTATCTGCCTCACAGGAACGAGAGTTCTTGCCACACTCTGGTGATTCTTGTTAGAAATGGCAGGATAACCCCCGTGTTCTTTCATCAGCCCCCATGAGGAGTTTCAGCATTTTACCACATGAGCTCCAGGACTTCTCTCTTTATGTTTAGGTGGGACTCCAGAAGGTCCCTGCAGGCATAGATCTTTAAGGGTGGTGTATGAAAGTAGAAGGAACATGATGTTGAACAAGACTAAACATGTTGATAGAGGCTTATACCCAAGTGGCATAATATCAGTGGTTTTGTTTCAGAGGCTAAGGGAGTTTCTTGCAGCTTCTTCAGATAGTGGCCTGAAATACTGCCCAAGGTGATTTATTCTAAATTAAGAACAACTCTCAGGTCTTGGCCTACTCACAGAAAGACATCTGAAGCCGAAACGAGACTGCAATGTTACAGTGAATTAATTGACTACACAGAACAGTTTGGCCACCTCAGTAGGCCCTGAGGACATGGTTTTGTAAATGATTTCCTAAGGAGAGCCCAGGCACCTCTCTAGTGATTGCTCTGTTTGCCGGAAGCTGCTGTGCCTTTGGTCCAGAGAAAGAACCATGCATGCTACACTGTAAAATGACTACTCTGTTAATTGTTGCCCCAACTTTTGTCAAATGAACCAGTGATCAGCTTCAGGTGTAATGGTGAACTATAAAGGTTGGTGGACTATTCTGGTTTCTTCAGAGAAATAGAATCAAGACATATGAATATTCTAGGTGTCAAGGAATCAGGGACAGCCTTTCTGTAGGTTCATACTGAGGACCTTCCTGTCTCCTCTGAGACCTCTAAAAAGGGGACAGCCTACTCTCCCTTGTAGGCCTAAGCTGTTATTAGAGTTCCCACCACACTGTCTGCCTACCTATGGTATTGGGGCTGATCCTTGCTCGGGCCCTGGCTCTGCCACCAGTTGTCTGTATGTCCATGGTATTGATAATTCATTCTCTCTCTCTCTCTCTCTCTCTCTCTCTCTCTCTCTCTCTCTCTCTCTCTTCTTTTTCTTTCGAGACAGGGTTTCTCTGTATAGCCCTGGCTGTCCTGGAACTTACTTTGCAGACCAGGCTGGCCTCGAACTCAGAAATCCACCTGCTTCTGCCTCCTGAGTGCTGGGATTAAAGGCGTGTGCTACCACGCCTGGTGATAATTCTCTTAATAAAAACAATACTCAAAAAATGCTCTGCCATGGTATCCCCCAGTCATGCGCCCCCAAAGCCAAGACCTAGCAGACTGGATGACTCCAACACATGCCAAGAACGTGCTAGAGTTTGGATATGTCCCTTAAGTTTCATTTCCTAATGCAACAGAAGTGAGGGGTAGGACTTGACAACTTTTTTTTGTCGTACTGAAGATAGAGCTGAGGTCCTTGTACAACTGAGCAATGTCTCTAGACCAGAGATGTAGTGCTTCTAAGACATGATTATATCATGAGGAATCTCCCTTCATTGTTAGAGAAAGTTAGTAATCACCAGAACAGGTTTGTTTGAAAAGTGAGTTTGGCTGGGTGGGGTGGCACACACCTTTTGTCCTAGCACTTAGGAAGGAGATCTTTGTGAGTTCAAGGCTAGCCTGGTTCACATAATGAATACCAGGCCAGCCAGGGACCCAGCATGAGAGTGCCTCCATATAGTGAAGTAAAATAAAATAGGTGGGGGTTGGCCATTGTTCAATCTTATTAGCCACATGCTGCCTTTTGACATGCTATGACACAGATGTGAGCTCCTGACCTTGGACTTAAGTCTCTAGAACTGTAAGAAGACAGGGGCAATCCACTTGCTAATCTAGTACAGAACTGTGACAGATATACTAGAAATAATATTGAATCTGAACATCCCCACAGTGCAGTAAGATAGAAGCAAAGTTATCATAGCATGTCATTAGAATTCTGAGATTATTTGATACCATCCCTGAAGTAACCCTCATTGGGTCAGAGGAGAGTTCATAAGATCAATTCAGCTTTACCTACATCTCTGAGTGGTTCCCGAACTCACCCGTCAGTTATTAGTAGCCTGAAATTCAGAAAGTTATCATTAGAATATCCAATGCCAAATATACATTGATTCTCCAACCCATGGGAAAAGGTCTATTGTAGTATGAAAGGACAAACTGAAGCCACTAGTAATACATATCTATAGTAATAGCAAAGCAAAAATGACACTCCATTCATAGAGGGACTGTGATGGCTTGTGGCATCACTGACAGTTAAAAATGCAGGTTGTTGATCCTCACATCACGCATCTCGGAGAATGACAGCGATGGTGAAAACTGTAATCGGATGATTATTCCAAGAACCAATGTGATTGTATATGAGGATTCCTTGGTTTTACAATCCATGTGCTCCCGAGCACCTGACTATCAAAGGGATAAGCTTGAAAAGCCAGTGTAGGCAGGTGGTGGTGGCGCATGCCTTTAATCCCAGCACTCGGGAGGCAGAGGCAGGTGGATTTCTGAGTTCGAGACCAGCCTGGTCTACAGAGTGAGTTCCAGGACAGCCAGGGCTACACGGAGAAACCCTGTCTTGAAAAACCAAAACCAAAACCAAAGGAAAAGAAAGAAAGAAAGAAAGAAAGAAAGAAAGAAAGAAAGAAAGAAAGAAAGAAAGAGAAAAAAGAAAAAAAGAAAAGCCAATGTAACAACAATTATGTGTTTGAAGTATGTATGTACATGTTCATATACGTGTGTCTTCCTCAATTATTTTCCACTTTATCTTTTGAGAGCATCTCTCAGTGAACTTGGAGCTGGCTGGTTCAGTAGGACTACCTAGCCAGAAAGCCTCAGGGGTAGTCCTACTTCCACCGCTGTAGCACGGGCATTATTGGTGCGAGTTGCCATGCCTGGCTTTTTGTGTTGGTTCTGGAGATCTGAACTCAGACGTTCATGTTTGCACAGACATCTCTTCGTCTCCTAGTGCCATTTCCTACCTCAGGCTCATATTCTAAGGTAGTCTTTGGGGATCTTGATTACCAGCACATTACATCATTGCATTATTCCTTTGCACTGGTGCCATTGTTGTCACTGACTAGGAAATGGAGGCCAATCCAGGTACCCCAGCAGCACGCTTGCTAGACAGAACATGAAAAATCACTTCTGAACAAAACCAGGGCTCTTGAAGTGAATGGCACTTCGGTGATCTCATAATCTAAGGCATGTCAAGATTGTGCTTGTAAGATGAGAAAATACCCTCATCTTGGCTTTAAAAAAATAACATTAGAGGGGGGGCATAGCAACAAGTTATGCGTGACATACTAGAGACAGACTTTACTTCTGGGTTGGGTGCTAGAGTGTTGAGCAAGAATCTGCTAGTTTGGAGTAGGGCCCAGAAAAATAAAGAAGTTTTTCTTGTCTAGCATCTGTGGCTTCAGGAATAGTTCCTTGTGTCCAGTTGATAAGGAAAACAAGAAAACAAACAAGCTAAAAAAATAATGTGTGACTTTAATCACTAAAAACATGTAGGCAGCACCTATATTAGTTTCTTCACTGCTGCATAAGAAACTATTCTCACGCAACAGCTTAAAGCAACAAAATATGGAGTGTTGCCTGTGTTTCTACTTTGGAGTACTGTCTGTGATTTGGATCATTAGGATGCAACTCCACATGCTACTCCTAAGGATATAACATCAAACCCATGTTTCATATCATAACAGTTTTAGACACTACTAGATCACCTTTGCAAGGAGATCCTAAAATTAATCAGCTGGCATGGAAATGGAACTTCCAAGTGGAAGTTGGCTTGGCAGGATAGAGACTGCATCTTTTTCAACCAACCACCATATGTGGCATATGTGGAAGGATTCTTTAATTTCTGGAGTAGAGTACTTGCTTATCAAATGATACTGGGATGCACTACATAGGCTAAGAAGGACAGTGTGAAAGGTGTGGCATCCTTCTTAGTACTCTTGTGCTTTGTCATTAGAGGTAATGGACATTTGGAGCAGCCTAATTCACTCAGGACATGGAATAGCTCAGCCCAGGTGGTTAAGTAAAAACACTTGAGACAGCTCACTAAGCCAAGCACCATGACCTGTTAAACGGCTATCTCTGGACAAGGGGAATAAAAAATGGTGGTAGCAGCCCACAATTTTAATCCCAGCACTCAGGAGGCAGAGGCATGCAGATCCCTGTGAGTTCCACACAGTGAGTTCCAGGCTAGCCACAGTGAGACTGACTTCAACAAGGCAAAATGAAAACAAACAAGGCAATGCTTTAGAAAGACGACAGTTCTAAATCCCAGGGATGACACTTGTGATCTGTTGCAAAATACAGGCTTGCCATGTTTTTGTTTTTGTTTTTGTTTTTTGGTATTTTGAGACAGTGTTTCTCTGTATAGCCCTGGATGTCCTGGAACACACTCTGTAGACCAGGCTGACCTCGAACTCAGAAATCTGCCTGCCTCTGCCTCCCAAGTCCTGGGATTAAAGCTGTGTGCCACCACTGCCCCTCGTGTTGTTTTTTTTTTTTAAGATTTATTTATTTTATGTATGTGAGTACACTGTTGCTATCTTCAGTCATGATTTTTACCTAAGGAGACAATAACAGCAGCCAGCACAGGAGAAAAAAAAATCAAGAAAGCAGTAAGAAGTTGTGCTTTCAAACAAAACACAGGTTAAAAGCCAGCCATTTATTGAGTAGTTTAAGACAGTTTTCTCAGGGGTAATTATTTTAGCTAACACATGCTAGGAGGTCTCAGCATCCTCCTATTACATTGTAATCACTCTGAACTATTTGCTGAATCTTGCTGACCACTGTAACAGCAGGATCACACTCTTGAGTGTAGGTCACTCATCATTGTTGGAAGACCTTTCAGACTTTAATTTTTCCAGTATCTTCTCCAGATACTGGATTAAATGGCGTCTTTTAAACCTGAAAATAAACATACACATTATGTTAAAAAAAAAAAAAGATGCCCAAAGAACCTGTGCTATAGGAAGTGCACTGTGATGCAAAGAATAGGTTCAACCCATCTTCAGGAATAGTAAGTGTGCCCCAGGTACACCAGGTACTCTAGCCAATATGAAGTGTCTGCTAAGGGTCAGTGTCTAGCTCAGTATTACAGTGACAAAGGAACGTTGAGTGGGCCTGGAAGGAAGTGTCAAACACAGGTGATGTCAACTTGAGTGTCTATGTCCCCAGCCTTCACTATCAGGTGAGGGCCAGGGACTGAGAGACTCAAGGCAGGTGTGCCCCACCCCTCCTCACTCAACCACTGCAGTGACCCAACAGCTTGAAGATGTGCAGTCCCACACGTCTGCACCCACCTTGCCGCCTCCTTGATGGAGAACTCGACAAACTGAATCCTGACTTCCACAGGTCCTTGCACTTCTTGAAGGATCTTGAAAAGCCTTCCGTATTCTGAAGAGAATATAAGAATACTTGAGTATTTCTTACAAACGTAATAGAAGTGGATGTGGGGGGATCTGTGTGTTGCTCGGTAACAGACTTTCTGGCCAAGGATGCCAGTGGGTGGGTATGTGTTCTGAATGCCTGTGCAGATACTAATACAGTTCTTATGAACCCGGTAACATTACAGATGAAAGATGGGGTCTGCTGAGATGTTTTAGTTTGAGTTAAAAGTGATTATATAGAAAACCTTGCTTCTTGCAAAGGCCCTCTCTCTGGAGGCAGTTTCAGGTTATTCTAATCATACAACAGAGCCTTGCTTCTGTTACTAACCAGTTTGATCACTTACGTCGTCCAAAGCGTCGGATTTCTGTCATCAGGGCACATTTTATTTCATAATTGGACAAATTTGGTCTCAGTGAGGAAACATAGGGCTGAGCTTCTGATGAAGACATTGCTGGAGCCTTGGCAGTGCCTTCAGAGGAGTCACTGTTAACACTTCCCCCCACAACTGTGTCGTGGCCACCATCCTTGCGATGAAGAGAGTCTTCAGTCTGAGAATCTCCTGGCATGGGGAGAACGGCTTCTCCTGTCACAGGCATAAGCTGTTTGGAAGCACAGTTCTGTGCGTAGACTTTCGGATCCGCCTCCACCATCCCCACCTGGGCCTTCTGGCTAACAAGAGCACCTGGAAAGCAAAGCAGCCAGCTGAGCTGTGACAAGGCTGAGCTGTGACAAGGCTGAGCTCTGAGGCTTCACCTGGGCACCTTTTTTTGCTCTTCAAGGTCAAAAATGATTTCAGAGGAAGAGAGTGCACAAGAGAGAAATCTCAACCATGACAAAGTGACCTCAGGACACAGCATACAAAACCAACACCTCCTACCTTATGGCTTCATGACCAGATGCACAAATTAGTTGAACAGAACAGAGAAGAAACAACATAGATAGCTTAGTGTCATCTTGATATACTTTACAAGTCTAAAAGCTGATGGTGTCACAAGGTATCCAAATACAATGAACACACCTTCACTAAAAATAAGAATCTATAGGATTCTTGTTTTCTCTACTAATCTTTCACTTTGGTTCCAAGGTGAATCCTTTTCCCTCTCTGTGTAAAACTTTTGTGTCATTTGCTCATGTTCTGTTGCATCTTCCAGGTGCTGGGATCCACATAAAACGTGGAACACAGGAACTGCTCCTGTCCCTATGGAACTATGATGTGGAAACATCAGAGAGGAATCACACAGTGGGGTTCTCGTGTTGGGGAAGAAGTCAACAGACATGTGAGAGAAAGCAGCAGATGGTGCTCACAGGGCCACCAGCTTGGCATTCCCTTTTGGGAGGTGTCCTCTGTGCAAAACAGAGGAGGAGACAGAGGTAGTCTGTGTAGATGTGAAGAAAATAGGGAGGGAAGAGAAGATAGGATTTGTGTAGTAAATAATAGATACAGAGTACGAAGGTGACCACTGGGACCCAGATAACTGTCAGTCGATGAGAGCAGGTGATGCAGAGCCTGATGAACCACGGACAAAAGTTGGGTTGCATCTTGCATGCTTGGGAACACAGGACGGGTTTGGTTGGTTGGTTGGTTTTTTGCAGCATGAATGTGGCCAGCTATACCTACTGAGATCCTTACCGTGGCTGTGGGGTGAAAGTGGCTGATAGGAAGTGTGTACAGATGGAAAGGAGACTGAGCAAGATAACACTTACTTTTCTGCTCCGTGGGAATTAAGTTACGACAGGAGTGAACAAGCATGAATGATTTCAATGGCCTGACTTAGAAACTAGTACACGCTCAAGCAAGACAAGAAAATAAAGAGGAGGGAAAGAAGTGACAAGGCTTCACTAATGAGGAAGAAATGGAAGCAGATTACGGAGGACAGACATCCCAGGCAGTTGGGACCGAGGAGATGGCTCTGTGGTTAAGAATACTGTCTACCCTCCCAGAGAACATGGACGGGTTCGAGTCCCCACATTCACAAGGCAGCTCACAATCAGCAGCATCTCCAGTCCCAGGGAATCCCATGCCTTCTGGCTTCTGTGAGCAACAGGTCCACAAGTGGTGCATAGATACACATGCAGACAAAACACAACACACACTACACACACACACACACACACACCCCAAAATAAGAAATCCCTGAAAGCTGTTGTGAATAAAAGTATATGTCTAGTCTACAGCAGCAGCTGCTGAGAAGGGAATTCCAGTGTCAGTGCAGACCTGGTCTGCACAGTTCTTGCAGGGTTGATGACACAGAAGACAGGAATCCACACGGCATTCTCACGCAGCGGAAAGAAGAGGATAGGTGAAGGAGGAGCACGGCCAGGTGAAAGAGGTCTGCCTCCTCTTAGATCCTGTCCAACGCTAGCTGCATGGAGCTGGTTTGAACCTGTTGTTCTCCCTGCAGCAACTCCTAATGCTTTCATCATTTCGCCTGTGTTTTCTTCAACTTGTAAACACGTCAGGATCTGTCCTCCCAACATTGATGTATTTACCTTCTCCCTTTGCCTCAGCTGAAGCTTCAAGAGATTTATGTGACACCATGTCCAGAGTATAATTTTTCTTAGCTGGACCCATGGCTTCTCCTTCTCCAACAGGGCTAATTTTCCGTTTCAGCATGGTATGCCCCTCTTTGTCAGGATTCTTATCCTAGAAAATAGAATATTTATGAAAATAGAATATTATTTCCCAGGCATGGTGGCACATGCCTTTGATCCCAGAACTGGCAGGCAGAGGCAGGCAGATCTCTGTGAGTTTGAGGCCAGCCTGGTCTACAGAGTAAGTTCCAGTATATCTGGGGCTACGTAGAACAAAACAAAATGGACAAAAGAGCTTCTAGCAAAAGATGGAGTTAAGAACTTTCCTCCAGTTGACTCCACCATGTGAAGAGTCAGGAAAACGTAGCAATCCAAGAACTGTGTAAAAGCAGATGTGGCCAAATCTAAAAATACCAAAACGTGTGAAATGACAAAGAATTCAATGGTACAGTTTTAAAACGTATCCCCACACTTAAAGGGCCAAGTAAGAAATCAAAGGATGAAGGAAAGGAATGAATTCATAAAACAGATGGGAGAAAAAGCAATTGAAATTGTGATCCTGGGGAGCCAGAGCCCAACAGGAACCTTGGAAAGGCAAAGGTCAGATATCAGACAAAACAATTAACAGAAAGCATCTGGACTAAAAAAAAAATCTAGGAATCAAAGACAAGATTGAGGAATTATTACTTTCACATAGCGAAAAAAAAGGAAAAACAAACAAACAAACAACAACAACCACAGCAGTCATGACCACAACTTTCAGGAATGCAGGGACATGATGAAGAGGCCAATCATATGAACTTTTAGCTTAAAAGAAGGAACCAAGGCTCAGTCTAACCACGTACACTCTAGTGCCTCTTCAGGTCATCAGACAGCTCTAACGTGGAAGGGGCAGAACAAAAGAAAAATACTGGAAGCTGCGAGATGGCAGCTCCGAGTTAGGTCCAAAGGCACACCCATCAGACTCTCAAGAGACGTCTTTGCAGAAGAGATGAGAACCAAAGACTGATCTATTTCAAACCTTGAAAATCAGCCATTACTGGTGAAGACGACTGTGCCCAGTAGATTTATTCTTTAAACCCAGAGTAGAAAGAAAATCTTTCCATGAGAAGCTTGAACTAAAACAATTTATCATGAGAGAAGACACTAAGGAAGGAATACTATACACAGACGATGAACACAGTAGGAAGAGGGAACTTATAGGGCCCACCTCCAGCAGGAAGACAGGACATCAAGTGAGGGAGGGGGTTGCCATCCCACAGTCACACCTCTGACCCAGAATTGTTCCTGTCTGAAAGAACTGCAGGGATGGAAATGGAGAGGAGCCTGAGGAAAAGAAGGCCCAGCATGGGACCCAGCTCAAGGGGAAGCCCCAAGGCCTGACACTATTACTGAGGCTATGGAGGGCTCACAAAAAGGGACCTAGCATGACCACCCTCTGGAAGACCCAACAAGCAGCTGAAAGAGTCAGATGCAGATATTTGCACCCAACCTATGGACAGAAGCAGCTGACCCCTGTGGTTGAATTAAGGAAGGCTGAAAGAAGCTGAGGAGGAGGGTAACCCTGTAGGAGGACCAACAGTCTCAACTAACCTGGACCCCTGAGATCTCTCAAACACTGGACCACCAACCAGACAGCATACACCAGCTGATATGAGGCCCCCAACACACATACAGAAGAGGACTGCCGGGTCTGGGTTCAATCAGGGATGACACACCTAGCCCTCAAGAGACTGGAGGCCTCAGGGAGTTTAGAGGTCAGGTGAGGTGGGGACTGGGGGTGGAGAAATCCTCATGGAGTCAGGGGGTGGGAAGGAGGTATAGGATGTAGAACAGTCGTGGGGGGGGAGTTGGAACAAAATCTGGAATGTAAAAATAAATAAATAAATAAGAAAATATGCAAAGTTTACAGAAACTCAAAAAAAGAAAGAAAGAGAGAGAGAGAGAGAGAAGGAGAGAAAGAAAAGAAAGTCAGCCAGTGCTGACCAAGATGACTGTACCCAGTAGATTTACCTTTTAAAATTAGAGGAGAAAGAAAATCTTCTCATGATAAGCTTGAAGTAAAACAATTCATCATGAGAGAAGACACTAAAGAAGGAATACTACACACAGAAGATGGAGATCCACAGCAACATGAGAGCTTGGGGAATTAAAAACATCACTAGAAAATAGAGAGACAAACAGAAATTCGAAAAAGGGGCAAACATTTTTATCTCAGCAGACCCATAAAGCTTAAAAATGAACAGGGAAGTAATCAGTACGTACCTTGCGAAGATAACTCTAAAGAAAAAAGTGAACTCCCCAGAAAATATGCAGTCTGGGGGCTGAGGAGATGGCTCGTTGTGCAAGATGTCTGCTCAGACAGCACAAACACCTTCGTTTCACTCTCCGGGGCCTAGAAAATGTCCTGCGCAGTTGCAGTCCTCTGCAACTCCAGCGTCAGAAGTCAGAGTGGCAGAGGCAGGACTATCCCTGAGGCAATCTGACCAGCAGGTCTAGCCTGAACAGTGAGGTCCATGTCCACTCAGAGACTGCCTTAAAACTAGTGTAGAAGGCACTAGGGGAAGACACCTGACGTCATCCTCCGGCCTCCACAAGCACAGGCATGCATAGGTGAGTGCACCCGCCTAAAAATGTGCAATCATCAAAAATGTGCAGAATTGAGAAATCTCAAAACAAAGCAAAAACAAAAAACAAAAACAAAATCCAACTGTGTCTGGTCTCCAAGACACTTATCTCAGAGTCAAAGATTAAAAGATGAAAAGGCAACGTAAGGAATATTTTACATTCCCAGACAAACAGAGTCTCAGAGGAAGCAAGGACACACCTGTGCTCCTATCTGAAAAACAAGCTGACTTCAAGATGAAAACTGTAAAACAATATAAAGAAAGTGACCACACCTTAATAAATAGAACGATTTTTCCAAATGAGGAAACAGTTGTAAATACAGCAAATGTTGGAGTGTACAACATTGCACTAAGGAATTAACCAAGAGACTTGCTCCCGGAGTAGTTTAGACCAATAGTGAGCCCAACCTTGAGTTCACCACGTCTCTCCCTGGGTCCTTCATCTCTCTGTAGTCTCTGATCTACGGCCTGACTGTTGCCTGTTTGCTCTGTAATTAACAGCACAGAAAACATGGGATGGGAAAGGAATGGGTAATTCTTTTCTACAGAAATTTGAGTTTTGCAATGGAAGAAGTTCCTTTACTGACCCATAATAGCACTCAAAACTGCATAGAGATGTTATCAATCTATAGCCATACGCCATGTCCAACATTTATGGAATAGTTCTCATATAAGGTTGCTTTTAACCTGTTAGCTGCTTTCAGTATATGATTCCCACAACATACACATATACGTTATCCTTTTTCTTTTCAGGGGCATGGAACCATACATAGTTTAATATTAAAGCTATGCATTTAGCTTAGGTAGTAAAAGCTGATTACATTGGAAATCCAGGGCATATAATGTTGGTTTCATTACTCTCTTAAAGTCAAATTAAACAGGCTAAGTTCACACTAGAACAGCAGATTATATATGTAGTATATTATAATCTATTATAATAAGATGTATTATTAACTTAGTTGCAAAATCTGGGAAAATCTCAGTTTCTCAAGGCAAGAAGTGTCTTCTGTAAAAGCTATTCCCATATTGATACAATTAGTTTCATAGATGAAGAAGTACTGAGCGTGAAGGATCAGGGAGGTCCAGGTACAAGAACAGTGGCTGTTGTCAATACCACCTTCTCAGTAGTTGAGAAAAACATCTAGACAAGGAAATCAACAAAATTCAAAGGAAAACTGAACCAAATATTCTATCCATTAGCCATAAATATACATTTTTATCATCAACCCATGGAAATTTCTCCACAATATATCACATTTTATGTCACAAAATAAGTCTTACTAGATTAAAAACAAACAAACAAACAAACAAACAAACAAACAAAAAAACACCTTGCAGGGCTGGAGCACTGACTGCTCTTCCAGAAGTCCTGAATTCAATTTCCAGCAAACATCTGTAACAGGATCCAATGTCCTCTGATGGTGCATCTGAAGACAGCTACAGTGTACTCACATACATAAATTAAATAAATAAATCTTTTTTTATAAAAAATGTTTATTTCCATTTGCAGGAGAGATTGTGCCTCAAAGTGTAATTTAACCAATGGATCTAATATATATATGTATGTATGTATGTGTGCATATATATATATGTTACATTATATAATAATATTATGTTATATTATATAATAATATTATGTTACATTATATAATAATATTATATATCTATTAGATCAATTGGTTGAATTATGCTTTGCAGCAAAATCTCTCCTGAAATTGAAGTAAATAGGTATGTATATATACAAATAAATTTGAAAATCTAAAATGAATGGACACATTGGTGGGCAAATACTAGTCCCTTAAGGCAACCTAAAGAGATGAATAACAGGTAATGAGAGTGAAGCAGTAATGAAAGGTCTACACCAAAGTAAAGCCAATACTCGCTGGATCCACAGTTGAATTCTACCAGATCTTGGAAGAGGCAACATCAGTGCTCTTTAAACTTTGACATATAACCAAAAGGGAGGTAAGGATGCCAGAACATTCCATGAACCAGTATCACCTGGATACCAATACAGAGTAAGAGAATACCAAAAGAAAGCAAATGCCTCAACAAAATCATTGCACAGCTCATTTGACAACACATGAAAATGATTATGAGCCATAAGTATGCTGGGTTCTTTCGGGGACAGCAGCCTGGTCCAGCTAATGCAGAGTACTCCTGGCGGTAGGAGAGAATAAACTCCCACAAGTGGTTCTCAGATTTTCACACACTCAGTGTGGCTTTCAGTAAAGTAGCAATGTACAAAATCTGAATTCGGAAATCAGTAGCTTTGCTACACATCAATAACAAATGGAGTGAAAGTGAAGTCAAGGGCATAATTCCATTTTCAATGGCTTGCACAGTTACCTGGGAATCAACCTCCCCAAGCTTATCAGAGTTCTACCATGAAAACAATAAAAGACTGAAAAAAGGCATTTAAGAAAATGCTAGAAGATGGAAAGACTTCTCATGTCTGTGGATCAGCAGGCAGAAATCAGGCTGGTAATGTTACCACACTATGTTGGACAAGTTCAATGCAATTCCCATCAGACTTTCAGCAGTAATTTTCATAAAACTAAAAGAACTATAAAAATTGAGATGGAAACCCAAAGAACACCAAATAGTAATCAGAGCAACCCCGATGAAACAAGAGCAATGCTGAGGACATCCCAAGCCTAACATCCCATCCCAACGGCACTACACAATCATAGTGATGAAAACAGCCCGTCAGGGAGGGGAAGCAAGATGGGGGAGGAAAGGAAAAGTTACGGGGAGGGGGGAGAGAGAGAGAGAGAGCGAGAGAGAGAGAGAGCGAGAGAGCGAGAGAGAGAGAGCATGAGAGAGAGAGAGAGAGAGAGAGAAAGAGAGAGAGAGAGAGAGAGAGAGAGAGAGAGAGAGAGAGAGAGAGAGAGAGAGTAGAAAGATATAATGAAATAGAAGACAGGACTGAAATTCAAATGTTTATCAATAAATTTGCCAAGATACATAAATTGGAGAAATGGAAGCTTCTACACCAAGTGCTGTTTGAGAAGCTGAATACCTACATGGAGAAGTCTCAAACTAGAATGGAAGGCTGACACTCAGAGTGAGTTAAACTCTGACCTGAAAACACCAAGATTGCTCCAGGCAAAGAGGAATAACACCTCAAGATACAGACAGAGACAGTGACTTTTCAAACTGAGCTCACTAAGGCAGGAAAGAGAAAAAGCAATGGCAGATGGTGTTGCATCAAGCTGCAAAGCTGTGCAAGGCAAAGTAAACAATTACCAGAGTGAAGCGACAGGTCACAAGCTGGCGTGGTGGATGAGGACTGTAACTCAGGGAGCACGCGAAGGACTGCTGCAAGTTTGAAGCCTGTCCGGGCTCCAGAATGACACCCAGACTCAAAAGCAAAGCAAATACAATGAAAGACTATATAACCACGGGACCAGACGTGCTAAAGTGGGAGGAGCAAAATATTATGAAAAACTTCACTTAGGTTCGAAAACGGAGATAAAATAAAATGTAATCAAATTCCCATGGAACAGAAACTCTGAATGTTTTTGTATTTGGTAAGATTCATCGGGACAAAAATTGAAACCTTTGTATCCATAAGGCTTCTGGTAAGGGTTTGTCCAAACATTTGGGTGAAAAAAAAATATGTGTTACACAAATTATTTCACAAAACAGAAAAGAAAGACAGACGAGTCTCTAACTCATTTTGTGAAGCCCACATAAACTGATACAAGAAGTTCATTAGAAGAAAACAAAACGGTACAACAATCTCTCCTAAAACAGAAACAAATATCTTTTTAAACATTTCTTTCTGTGTGTGTTTGTTTGTGTATGTGTGAGAGAGAGACAGACAGACAGACAGACAGAGAGAAACTTGGGCCAAGTTGCAAGCACAAAGGTCAGAGGACAGCTTGTAGGTCCCACCAGGTGGGTTCCAGAGATTCAGAAGAGCTCATCAGCCTTGCACACTTGGCAGTAAGCACCTTTACCCTCCAGCCATCTCGCTAGCTCGGAGACAAACAAATAAATGATGACTAAGCAAAAACCAAGGGTGGGTGGAAATTGTGAGCATGTCATGGTAAAGGCAAGGCTGCCTTTGCAAGTCATTTTCTTTTAATATTTTTTATTACGTATTTTCCTCAATTACATTTCCAATGCTATCCCAAAAGTCCCCCATACCCTCCCCCCCACTCCCCTATCCACCCATTCCCACTTTTTGGCCCTGGCGTTCCCCTGTACTGGGGCATATAAAGTTTGCGTGTCCAATGGGCCTCTCTTTCCAGTGATGGCCGACTAGGCCATCTTTTGATACACATGCAGCTAGAGACAAGAGCTCCGGGGTTCAAGATGCCTTAAAGTTCAGATCTTCCTGGTGATCTCAAAGCATCAGCAACTGAGGACACAAGACCAGTGCAGGAACCCATTGAAGTGTTTCTGCAAAGGACAAAGTCACCTGTGTTTTCTCTCTATGACAATCTAGACTTAGGTCTATCTATACACAGCAGGAAGTGGCAGCAGGCCCATTTGGTGGAAGAAGTGCAGTTAGCAGAGGGGAAAGAGGGGTAGGGGAGGGGAACTAGAGTCAAATGCAAAAATACATGAGGGATTTGATCCTGGTGACACCCACCGTCATGATGCAGGCCAACTTAAAAATTGACAAATAATCAAATGGAAACACGGTGTGGTGGTGCCCGCCTTTAAGCCCCACACTCAGAAGGCTTTCTGTGAGTTTGAGGCCAGCCTCATCTACAGAGTGAGCCCCAAGACAGCCAGGATTACATAGAGAGATTATCTCTCACACACACTCCGAAATACCAAACAAATATCACAGCCTGTCTACAAATCAAACAAAAACTCTACTGTATGACAGTATCAAAATTCACTTTAAATTTGGGGAGCGTTTTCTCCCCAAATCTTCAAACAGGGTAAGGAAAAATGAATTCTCCCAACAAAATGTTCAGCAAAATGAGAAAGCACAAAGCCCATCGAGGGACAAGAGCAATAGTCATTACCTACAGTAACATTTCTATATGGAGAGAGCACTTATCATGACATAAAGACAGCTGCTGAAGACATCACTCCGCAGTAAAGGGCATATACTGTTCTTCCAGAGGACCCAAGTTCAATTCCCAGCACCTATATTAGGTTGTTCCTAACTATGGATAACTCCTGCTCCAGGGATTCTCTGGCCGCTATAGGCAACTGCACTTACATGCACACACCCACCCACCCACCAGTACACACATAATTAAAAATAATAAACATTTTGAAAAGAAAATATATAAAACCAAGGCTAGAGGAATGGCTCAGTGGTTAAGAATATTTTCTGCTCTTGTACAGGACCCATGTTAGGTCGCTTACAACTGCTTAGATCTCCAGCTCTAGGGCATCTGACTTTTTCTTCTGGCTTCTGTGGATGTTTGCACACAAGTGGTATTCATACACACACACACACACACACACACACACACACTATATATATATATATATATATATATATATATATATATATATATATATATACAAATACAAAAATCATTGCTGTTATTAAGTGATAATAACTGTTTCTGGAGTAAGGAATAAGAATCACAAGGCACCTGTATTTATGTATAGTAAGCACAAATAATTCGTAAATAAAATTTAAAGTAGCAATGAAGTATGCTCTAAGCCTTTACATTAAGACATATGATGGCAGCTGTGCTAGCACCGTCCATAGACACCAACATTTAAAGAACTTAGAGACTGTGACAAGTAGGTAAGAACGGTGTTTCTGTCGACTGGATGTCTTGCTCAACAGCATAGGTAGGTGTGGTGGTTCATGCCTCAGAGGCGAGTTAATCTTTGTGAATTCAAGGCTAGCTGTGTCTACAAGTGAGTTCCATGGTAGCCAAGGCTACACAGTGAAATCCTGTCTTAAAAACAAACAGCAAGAAGACAGAAACCACATTCTTAGCAGCATTTCCTCCCACAGGGATGATGATGTCCTTCAAAACCATGCTCTGCTCATTTATTTATTTATTTATTTATTTATTTATTTATTTATTTATTTATTTTTGAAAAATGGCAACCTGATAATAAAATGAGTATAGATATGAAGTTTAGACTATCTAAACAGTATTTAAGTAAAACAACAAAATCAAGAGTCATATACTACTGGATAGGAGTTTGCATACAAAACAAAGTAATTGAAACAGTATAGGACGGGAGCAAGGATGAACAAACAATGGAAAGGAACAAAGAGTCTGAGAACAAGTGTGGGGGAAAAAATCCACTGGGATCAGCAAACCTTTGCAGAAAAGATAATTCATTTCACAGAGACATGGAAGAATTCGACCTTGACTCCTACTTCACGGGAGATGTGAAATAACTAATATCTATTATAGATATTTGTGGACTTAGGCAAGCACAGATTGCTTTATGTTTAAAAATTGTGTGTGTGTGTGTGTGTGTGTGTGTGTGTGTGTGTGTGAGAGAGAGAGAGAGAGAGAGAGAGAGAGACAAAGACAGAGACAGACAGAGACAGACAGACAGACAGAGAAAGAGAGACCAGAACAGAGAGACAGGCAGGCTCTGGGTACTTGTATGCCATGGTATACTTGTGGACGTCAGAGGACATCTTCCTAGATTCAGTTCTCGCCTTCCATCTTGGGTTTTGGGGACTCAGCTGACATTGTCAGGCTTCTGCAGCTACTCACTGGATCTTTCCCCTAGTCATCTGTCTTTAAGGTACTGAGGATTGGACCTTGATCCTTAAACATGTTACCAAACCCTGTACCCTGAGCCACCCGCTGTCTAGCACTTTTTTTAAATTAGATATTTTCTTCATTTACATTTCAAATGCTATCCCCTTTCCTAGTTTCCTCTCCGAAAGTTCCCTATACCCTCCCCCGCCCTGCTCCCCTTCCCACCCACTCCCACTTCTTTGCCCTGGCATTCCCCTGTACTGGGGCATATAAAGTTTGCAAGTCCAAGGGGCCTCTCTTCCCAATGATGGCCGACTAGGCCATCTTCTGATACATATGCAGCTAGAGACACGAGCTCTGGGGGTACTGGTTAGTTCATATTGTTGTTCCACCTATATAGGGTTGCAGATCCCTTTAGCTCCTTGGGTAATTTCTCTAGCTCCTCCATTGGTAGCCTAGCACTTCTTAAATGTTTTGCTTTTGTCTTGAGACAGGCCTCACCATGCTGCCATGAATTTGCTACGTAACCCAGGTTGTCCTTGAACTTGCAATCTGCCTCAACCTCCCTCCCCAATAATTTAGATTACAGTCTCGTACTCACGTGTCCATACACATGTTGGGTATAAGCAAGGCACAAGGAGGGGCTTGAGATGGCTTTTACTATTCCCTTTCCACATCTTCCATCTTCTTCCCTCTTTCCCCTCCCACTTCTGCCTTCTCCCCCCCCCCACACACACACACTCCCTCCTGCCCACTCATTCTCCTTCTAGTCTTGCATCTCCTTCCTTCCTCCTGATCCCACTCCTTATAGCTTTGCCACAGTGTAAGCAGCTGTGGAGGCTTTTTATGTGTGTGCTGGAGATTTGAACTCAGGTCCTGTACCTCCCCAATTTATACTTCCATGCCCCCTCCCAACATCATCGTCTCCTCTCCACCATACGCATGGCTCTGAAGCATTAGCAGAAGCCAGAAAAGAAAGCAGATGTCCTCTGTTCCTCTTTTCAGCCCCTCCTCAAGCCAAGCTGGGCCCGTCAGAGCTTGATGACCCAAGGAAAACCTTTGTACCTTTGCCTCGGGGTAGCCGAGGGGAATCCGTAGGGATTCATGGTCACTTAGGCCTGGGAAAGATTTGTCAAGAAAGAACTCTATTTTGTTACAGACAGTTGCGTTTGAAGGCATACTCCCTATTTTCAAAAAATGGCAGAGGAGATTGGACAAGATGACAGCCAAGAAGAACCTTTGTGTACGTGGGAAAAGAGATTAAAGAAAGGGTGTCACCCCCTAGGAACAAGAAGTTCTGTTCCCATTCGGGTTGATGACCACATCCAAGGTTGCTGGTTGTGTGGATGGACTTCCCATAAAGCACCACTCTTTTTTTTTTTGGTTTTTTTTTTTTTTTTCGAGACAGGGTTTCTCTGTGTAGCCCTGGCTGTCCTGGAACTCACTTTGTAGACCAGGCTGGCCTCGAACTCAGAAATCCGCCTGCCTCTGCCTCCCAAGTGCTGGGATTAAAGGCGTGCGCCACAACGGCCGGCTAGCACCACTCTTTTGAGATATTTTAATAGTTACAAATAAAAGTTTTGGAGCTGAAGAGATGGCTCAGAGGTTCAGAGCACTGACTGCTCTTCCAGAGGTCCTGAGTTCAATTCCCAGAAACCACATGGTGTGGCTCAAAATTAAATTTTGGTCAGTCCACCAAGAAAAAAAAAATCACCGGACAGTCACTTTGCTGAGTACAAAGGGGTATGAAATAGTTACCCAAAGTCACAGTGGGACATAGGTCCCTCTAAAAAAGGACTGGAAAAAAGCTAGCAGTATAAAACTCTTAGAAATTTTATCAAGTTCCTTCCTCAGGGGAACCTGGCCATTCCTGCACACAAGCTTAGAAATTGGATCCTGGACCAAGAGTCACTTTTTTCATTTGTTTGAGAATTTTCCCTCTTATACAAATCAAACACAAATTCAGCAGGCTTATGGATTTCATGCCTGGAGACAGTATGATTGATTATCCAGTACCAAAGGTGCATAGGAGTCAAGCTACCATCAAATTCACTCTGCCAGTGCTGACCGTTACACTATAGGCCATAGTGGGCATCACTTTGTGTGTGCTGCCCATTACAATAACTGTGGTTACCTTGCCTTTGGTGATGCAGTGCTGTCATCTGGCCCTGCTACTTTTGGGCCCAATTAAATCTGTTGTATTTACTTCATCCAGCTAAAAAGCGGGATCTCCAACCCTAAGGCCTGGCACATCCTCTACCCTCCATTAACAACAATAACACAATAGCAACAACACAGTCTCATCCTGTGAGTGGCTGAATTAAAATGCAAATTAAATTCGCGCCTTACGAGATTCTTAAGGTTGGTTCACTGGAAGAAATGGGATAGTGAAATTTGAAATAGGACTGCAGAGTTGCAGTCCAGTGAATCTGAATACAGTGCACTCTGTCTTAGCTAAGCCTGCCAACATAAAATAAAATTTAGGATGCTCTCACTGTGTTGGAAGCTGGAAATCCAAAATCAGGATTTCAGCATGGTCAGCTTTGGGTAGGGGTCTTCTCGCAGGTTTCAGCCTGCTAGCCTCCCGTGCTGCCCTTACACAGTGTGCTATTGATCCTGTGCTGCTACCATCACGAGCCATTGCTTCTTTTTTTAATTTTTTATTAGGTATTTTCCTCATTTACATTTCCAATGCTATCCCAAAAGTCCCCCATACCCACCCCCCCACTCCCCTACCCACCCACTCCCCCTTTTTGGCCCTGGCGTTCCCCTGTACTGGGGCATATAAAGTTTGCAAGTCCAAGAGCCATTGCTTCTTAACCTGTACCTGCACTCAACTTCCCACAGGCAAAATTTGAGTTAAAAAGTAAGAAAGTATGATAATAATCACTCCAAACTATGCATTCACATATACAAAATATGTATGCGATGTAATATAACATAAGCACATACATGTGCATGGGAGAAACATATGAGAATGATTCTTAAAGGTATGAGTGTTAGCAAGATAGTTTGTGGGCGTGGGGTGGGGTAAAGACACTTACTTGCCTTGCAAGGCTGACGACCTGAGTTCAATCCCAGAAACCCATAGTAGAGAGAACCTTTTCCAAATAGTTGTCTTCTGACCTGTACAGTATGCTATGACATACATACGTGTGTGCACAATAATAAATATTTTTACTGTTAAATTATGGTTAGGTGTTGTCTTAGTCATTGTTCTAATGCTGTGAAGAGACACCATGACTAAGGCAACTGTTATAAGACAAAGTATTTAACTGGGGGGCTGCGGTTTGCTTACAGTTTCAGAAGTTTAGTTCATTATCATCATGATAGGGAGCCTGGTGATGTGCAGACAGGCACTGGAACAGTAACTGAGAGCTACATCCTGATCCGAGAGAGAGAGAGAGAGAGAGAGAGAGAGAGAGAGACTGGCTGGCCCTGGCCCTGACCCTGGCATGAGCTTTTGAAACCTCAAAGCCCACCCCTAGTGGCACACTTCCTACAACAAGGCTGCACCTCCTAATTGTATCAAATAATTCTATTCCCTGCTGACTAAGCATTCAAATACATGAGTCTATGAGGGCCATTCCTATTGTAAACATCACACGTGTGTATGTTTGCATGTGGGCATGTGCACACAGGTGCCTGCGGAGTTACAGTTGTGAGCTCCTCACATGAAAGCTGGGAACTGAACTGGGGACCCCTGGGAGAGCATCAAGTACTTTTAATTGCTGAACCATCTCTCCAAATGCACGCGCGCTTGCGTACACACACACTAGTGTATGAAATCTGAAACAAATGTTGACTCTGACTCTGCCAGTTTGTATTGCATTTCATTTTTTTTACACGTGTGTATTTGTTAGGGACATGTCTCAGCACACATGTAAAAGCCAGAGGACAACTTTTTTTTTTTCCATTTTTTATTAGGTATTTAACTCATTTACATTTCCAATGCTATACCAAAAGTCCCCCATATCCACCCACCCCCACTCCCCTGCCCACCCACTCCCCCTTTTTGGCCCTGGTATTCCCCTGTACTGGGGCATATAAAGTTTGCAAGTCCAATGGGCCTCTCTTTCCAGTGATGGCCGACTAGGCCATCTTTTGATATATATGCAGCTAGAGTCAAGAGCTCCGGGGTACTGGTTAGCTCATAATGTTGTTCCACCTATAGGGTTAGAGAGGACAACTTTTGAGAGTTGATTCTCTCCTTCCACAATGTGGGTCCTGAGGTCAAACTCAGGTCTTTCAGCTTGTCAGTAAGAGCCGTCTGGCTGCTCCCTCACCACCAATGTTTATTATGAGCAAGGCTTTATGAGGACATAGTTCCCCCTCTCTCTTGAGTATATACTGAAAAGCAGAATTGCAGGGCCAAAAATGTCACTTTCTAATGATGTCACACTGCTTCACATTCCTACCGGCCATATCTGAGTGTCCTCATTTCTTCACACCATCTGCAACGTGTGGTAACCCCAGTAAGGTGGAAGGCTATCTCATTGTGTCTTTGATTTCTATCCCCTTTATGGCTATTCATGCGTTGAAGGTCATAAAAACGAGACCCCCCCCTTCCTTCTGAGTATCGTTCAGGCCCCCTAAGTTCTGAACTCCAAAGTTTCTCTAGCATTCCTTTTTTTCTGGGACCCCTACTTTTGCAGAAGAGGAAAGCACCAGAAGTCATCTTTTTGTCCTTGGAATATCCTCTGCCCCTTGGACAGAGAAATTTGCAGGTAAAGGGTCCATTTGAGTGAAAGGAACAACAGACAGAGAGAGACAGAGACAGAGAGAGAGACAAAAAGACAGAGAGAGACAGAGAGACAGAGAGTTACTATCTGCAAGAGTCTATCTCGGTTTTGATGCCGGGGATTATGGAGGCTATGACTGGTTGAAACTTGGCAATTCTCTACCAGTGAAGGAAACTTCAAAGTGCAAAGCAGGTGTGTCTCAGAGGCACAGGTACTGAGACTGGGCTGCTGTGATGGACTTCTGAAGGTCAGGGAATAAACAAGGGACAGACACCCCTAAGCACAGGACAGATGCCCCAAGGCACACTGCCCAGGTTTTAAAAAAAAAATACTGTGTCACGGTCATGTTGGGCATCTCTGCGCCCTAGTGGCAACTGCAGTCTCACTGTTCCTGGGATGGAAAGCTTCTCCTGATCACTGGTCAAGCTAGATCTGTTCAAGGTCAGCCCTGCGGGGAATAGTGTTCCTTCTCAACTCGTCATCTCACAGCAACGAGAGGGTGGAAGAATTCAAAGGGGCTTTTCTAAAATCCTGCAGGTTAAAATGAGACAATGGGCCCGAAATCCTCCAGACAATCGCATGAAATCCGTGAGCTTGGAGTGGTCTTTGTCTGCACTGCACGTGTTCCTTCTAGTGGTTTTCAAAGGTCTATTGGGAACTGGGTGGCCTCCTGGGGCCAGCACCTGCATTTTCTTTACATATAAGCACATTACTTTTCTAAAAGTTTAATCATATGAGCAAAGGAGAGGCAGGGGTGGAGGGGTGGGGGTTGAGGGTGTTAAAGAATTCTATGTCAGAGGATAAGTTGTTTAAAGATTAGGCAAAGGAAGATTAGGGACAGAAGGCAAAAGTAACTTTCCAGTTTGGGTGCAGTGACCTCAGAGCTTGTCCTATAGACCTGGAGGACAAAGCAGCTTTGTAGATGAAGTATCTAGAAGCACAAAATCCTGCTCTTTCAACTAACTATTCAAGGGCCAGCTTACAGCAATCAACTTTAGTGTTGCATTTTGTATAGGAAAGTATCAAACTACTTCAGGAGTGGGCTGCATTTAGACTTTTGTTAAAGGGGGGGGGTGTCTCTGTTTAGGCTAAACATTTCACCACATTACATGATTTTTCCCAGGGAGACAAAGAAGAATTGCCCCATTCTGAACTGGAATGCCCTGCCCCCCTTGAAAGTCCAGCTTGACAAAGCACATGTGTTTCTTAGATCTTTTAAAATGTTGGGTGCATTTTTCTCCCCGTAGTTGCTGTCTCTACCCGCTTTCCTACCCCAGCATCCTACTGCATCCATAGCCTAGCTCCATAGGTCCTGTTTTGTAGAGTTCAGCACAGGGAAAGTGCAAGCTGGACTTTGTGGATTCCAGCCTCATCCTTAGCAGATGTGCTGAGGGTCTCAAGAACCTTGTCAGCCCACGGTAGGGCTGCCTTTGGTTTGCTGCAATGTGTAATATAGCCCTGAGGCACAGAACACCGAAATAGTAACCTCTGAAAAGTAGTGTCTCATTGGCTAGATTTGGAGAACTAGTCTCCCTACACATCACCCTCAGTTGTTGTTGTTGTTGTTGTTGTTTCCTTTTTGCTGTTACTTTTGTTTATGACACTTTTTTAATGTTTTTTTTAAATATTGGAGAGGGATTTACATGATTAATTTTGAGTGTCAAGGGCTAAACACTGGGACAGTATGCTACAGCCACAGTATGAACAGCAACAATGAATGCTTACTCCTGGGACATCATCACAAACACCAGTCAATCGTACATGACCTGCATTGCCCAACAGAAAGCCCAGTCGATGTGCAGAAGCGTCATAGACATCTAAAAACCTATAAGCCTTTAAGCCATGGAAGGGTTTTTTTTAATTTTAAATTTTACTTACATTGGTGTTTGGCCTCCATGTATGTCTATGTGAGGGAGTCATATCCACGGGCACAGAAGTTACAGACTCTCAAAGGATGACTCTCTTTGAAAGATTTCCTTATACCTTATCTCCAGTTGGTTGATCTTAGAAGGGGAGAGGATGGGTAGACACGTATCCCACAGTTCAGTCTCTCCTTTGGGGAGCTAATCAGCCACATCTGTGAGACCTGCACATCTGCGCTTCTCTTACCTCATTCTCTGGATGGCTGGGCTCAGGCACTTACTGAGTCCTTGAATGTAGCCAGCATCTGCTGGTACCAGCTTTGTACTCCTCCAAGGTATCTGAACTGGGGTTGGGGCTAAGTCAGCATAAACAAACAGCACATGCTAAGCTGTTGATAAAATGTATGTTCAGATTCCCATCTACAATGCAGAGTACAAACGTATCAGATAATGCAGTAAAGTGCCTCTGTCTCATGTCAAAATAGCATATTTGGTTGTCCAAAATTGCTTTATATATTTTTTATGTTTTAATTAGCTGTCCAAACTTGTACATCAGTGTTTGTGAAATGGGTGTCCTTCTTACTGTTAATCCTTTGCAGACACCTACTTAATAACCCTGAGCTGGGTGATGCCTGTACTTTAGCGAGTTGCCTGTTTATATAAGACAACTTCACGGAATCCCAAGACAATCCTTACACATGAAGGCACATCTGCATTCCTTATCCACGGGCCTGAGCCCTAGCCAATCCACCTGGCAATCAATTACTGGGCATATTGACCTATTTGCATACTGTTAGGCTAGCGTAATGCCCCTTCACGGCTGCACAGTCAGAGATGAGGTTCAGGTGTTCCGCACTACATGTGACAGCTCTCTATACTTAAGGGGAATGCCTGTAAATAGTGCTATTTTCCAGCCTGTACTGTCCCCTGCTCCATTTGTACCCTGATTTCACATGTACTCAACGGATAACTTCTTCATATCTTGATGAACAGATGGCTCACATGTTTGTGAAGGCATCAGGCTTTGGTGACAACAGGAGGTCCTGAGTTTGTGTGTTATGGAAACCATACAGAAGACTGCTACTGGCTCTGGTTGCTTTTAGATCAGTTGGCCCAGCAAGCAGCTATTTAGTGCTTTCTTTGCTACTGTGCCATTCATAAAGCTACACTGTGGAAGACAGAACAATCATCTGTGGAAAAACTAGTGGTCTTTCCTCGTAAGTCAATGCTGTTCCTATTACCCCTCCCCCTACCAGTTTCAATTGGGCCCCAGTTTATTTATTTTTTTTATATTTGTATGTGTGTTTTACCTACACGTATATCTCTGTACCATGTACATGTCTGTTGCCTGTGGAGGCCAGAAGAAGTCAGATCCTCTGGGACCAGACTTACAGGTGGTAGTGCCACTTTTATAGAAGGGCTGGTCAGGAGACTTTCAGTACAGCCCTTCATGGTCTATGTTTTACTGCTACTGGAGGAGGTTCAGTGATGAGGTCCACCTGCTGCAGGGTTTTATACAGAACTAGCAGTTGCTGCGCCTGTGCTGTAAATGGGTTCCGTACCTCTTTCCAAGAATGGAACCCAAACCCCATCAGAACATGGGTTAAGCTTGTTTCTGCCATCACCCCAGCCTTGGTCCTTGGGGCTCTGTAATCTTAAAACAAATGGGTGCTGGCACCCTGGAACATATAACTATTCAATCAGTGCCACAAGAATCTTGTCTTACTCAAAAGCTTCTTGAGGCTTTTGGTCCAATCCCACATGATCCTCTTATATCAGGTTCTATAAAGCACAAGAAACTTGAGCTAGATAATGTACAAAAAATGTGCCTGTGAGGGCTAGTTTCTCTCTTTCTGTTTTTTTTTAAGATTTCTTTATTTATTATATGTAAATACACTGTAGCTGTCTTCAGATGCCACTCCAGAAGAGGGCGTCAGGTCTCATCAGGGATAGTTTGCTCTCTCCAGCTCACTCACTCCAGTCCTGCTCGTTCTGGTCCAAAGATTTATTATATACATATAAGTACATTGTAGCTGACTTTAGACACTCCAGAAGAGGGCATCAGATCTCATTATGAGCCAACATGTGGTTGCTAGAATTTGAACTCAGGACCTTCAGAAGAGCAGTCAGTGCTCTTACCCACTGAGCCATCTCTCCTGCCCAATGGCTAGTTTCTATGTTAACTTGATATAAGCTAGAGTGTTTTGGCAAGGAGGAACCTCAACTGAGAAAACTGTATTGTGTAACAGTTTCCTCTGATGTTAAATCATTCTATTGGGAAGCTCCTTAACAGAAGGTAAATAACTCAAAACAGCCCCAGGAAGTCCCCCAAACTGACCAGATTCACTAAGTCCCTCTTTTATAAACAAGCTCACTGCTGAGAGTCCCTCTAGAGGACAGACTGCCTAGAAGAGTCTGAGGCCAGACCAGCCGCCTGGAAGAGGCAGACACCAGCTGAGCTTTGCTTTGTCCAAGAGGTTTAGACCCACTGAGGCATGTGGAAAGGACTCCATCCAACCTGTTGAGCTGCCTGCAGGCTGTGCAGTGTTCTCCAGGTCCCCAGCTTTGTGAGGACTTATAAGCTGTCACCCATGCCTGGGTGGGCTTTGGTAATGCAGCTGTCTTTGAGTCATTTCTATTCCTGTAAGTAACCCCTCACCCATATTCCTGAAACTAATCCCCTTAAAACTCATTGATTCACTATGCTTGACTTTGGTGGTATTTGAACCTTAGTCTGCCATCGCTCCTTAGCTGAGGTGAGTAGACATGTGTGTCGTGTCTTCCCAGGAAAAATCTTGTCATATGGCAATGTTTCCACCCAGACTGCCCTGTGGGAAAGCCTATATTGCATAATTTACTTAATTAGTGACTGATGCATGGGCTAGTGGTCCGGAGTGCCATAAGGTAGTAGGCTGGGCATGAAGAGCAAGCCAGTAAGTGACACTCTTTCAAAGCTTCTGCTCCTGCCCTGTTTGAATTCCTGCTCTGACTTCTTTTGATGATAGGCAGTGATGTGGAACTATATGCTGAAATAAAGCCTTTTGTCTCCAAGTTGCTTTGGTCATGGTGTTTCATCACAGCAATAGAAATCCCAACTAAGATAGTTCCCTTCTCTAGAAGGAGGAAGAGAGAGAGGAAGAAGAGGAAGAAGCAGCTGGAGAATTGACTCAGCAGTTGCAAGCACTGCTTGCTCTCCCAGAAGACCTGATCCAGAAGGCCACCCATAAGGTAGCTCAGAACATATATCATTTCAGTTCCAGGGCATCCACTATCCTCTTCTGCCTGCCTCCATGAGCACCAGGGACATTTGCGATGCACAGCAATACATACAGAGGCTTAGCTACTTTTCAGTTGCTGTGACAAAACTCCATGACAAAGAGAACTTATAGAGAAAAAAAGAGTTGAATTTTGGCATCATGACTCCAGAGGGTTGTAGTAGGAAGGCAGGAATGGCACTGAAGTAAGAGCTGTGTGCTCACATTTCAATCCACAGGCATGAGGTAGCGAGTGTCTCTAGGAATGGCACTGGCCTTTGAAACTTCAAGACCCACCCCCAGTAACACACATCGTCTCACAGGAGTACATCTCATAATCCTTCCCAAACTATTCCACTAACCGAGAACCAAATATTTAAATATATGAGCCTATGGGGGTGGGCTTCTCATTCAACTCACCACACTGTGAAAACACCCATACACATAAAATAAAAATAAAATTAAAAAATAAAAAGCTAGTCATTTTCATACATATTAATGTGTGTCTGTAAGAGCAATGATGGGATGTTAATCTATATAAGGTGTCTATCTAAATTTGTAAAATATTCAGAGGTTATAACATTGTGTATATACTTTTCCTATGAGTGTGTAGGATGACAAAGTGAAGTTCTGTGTCACTGTCACATTGCAAGTAGTGGGATTTGTGTCCAACCATAGGGAGATGCTATAAAATTCCACTGTTATCTATTGCAGGTGACTGTGCACTGGTCACACTGGTCATGGGACTCAGGTTAAAGGAATATTAGAGAAAGCATTAGCAAGATTTAAGCGAGCCCATGATCTCATCACTATATTCGCTGGTCTATGGGAAGATCAATGTCAGTAGAGTGGGCATCACTGTATTTTTGTTTCCTATACTCCACAGCCATTCTCCAGAAGCTGCATGTCTTCTCTAATGGCCAGAGACGTCCTTTGCTTTTAAGGAACTTCAGGGTAAACAAGTGCTTTTGCCTTTTTAAGTTTTCTTTTCTTTCCTTTTCTCTTCTCTTCTCTTCTCTTCTCTTCTCTTCTCTTCTCTTCTCTTCTCTTCTCTTCTCTTCTCTTCTCTCCTCTCCTCTCCTCTCCTNTCCTCTCCTCTCCTTTCCTTTCCTTTTCTTTGTTCCTCTCTCACGTAATAATATATCCCAACCTCAGCCTCTCCTCCCTCCTCTGTTCCAAGACTCCTCCCACCTCCCCTCTTGCCCAGATCCACAGCTCCTCCATTTCCCACTTCAGAAAAGAGTAGGCCTCCAAGTGGTAAGAACTGAAACGTTCTAGAGCAAGAAGCAGAAAGACTAGACACAAACCCTCGTTTCAATGCTGGATGAGGCAACCCAGGAGGAGGAAAAGGCTACCAAGAGCAGGCTCAGGGACAGCCCCTGTTCCATGTTTTTTAAGTGTTGTGATGATGGCCATGATTTCCTTCTATCCCCCTGTAGTCTGCACTGTTTGGTGGTAATCATTCTGTGCGGGGGTGGGGTTGGGGGGTAGGCAGCTTTAGCAGCTTTCATTATGGCCAGGTGAAAGTTACTGTTTCACAGTTATTGTGCTTACTGTCTGTGTGCTTGGGATACACTTCCTGACTTTTTGTGTGCAGGCTATTCCTCAGCACCACTTCTACCCCTAGGAGTTCATTTAGAGGGAAAATGTAAGCAGTTTACTTACAAAAGAGCATGGAGACAGTTAGTTTCCCACTGCTGGAATTAACTAAGACTTGATCTCCACATCTATTGACAGCTTCCTATTGCCCTTCATATAAGGGGAAATGCCCACAAACTGATGGGCACTCTAGCTCCATGGCCAACAAATCCCATGTGGCCTTTATATTAGTAGAAGACCAATATGATGGCAGTTCAACGTGGCACTTTCAGTTGCCCCTTATGGCTCCCTTGTGAGTGGCTGGGGGAGCCCTGCCATCTAAGGTCCTTTGATTCTAGCATGAGAAGGCCATCACAAAAAGAATATGGACCTTTCTACCTTCCCCTGCTTTGGGGAAACTTACTAAGACAGCACTGAGTTTCTTACCAATTACACCTTGTGGTAAACCAGCATGGTACAAGTCGCACTGTGTTTGTTTCCTGGTCACTAGAATTGGTAACTCTTGGTTGTTTTCCATTTTTGTGTGTGTGTGTCCCCTTTTGACTGCCTTAAAACTGTGTCCTTGGTTTGTGCAGCAATTCAGGTCATCTGGGTTGGCCAGAATCCTCCCCACCCTGGTCTTATGCTCCACTAGTGGGCTTCATACAGCCACTAGAGAGCAGTACCTCTCCAGAGGCCCTGTTGCTTTGAATCTTGAGAGGGGCCTTAGCACAGTTCGATCTGGCCTAATAAATAGGCATCAAAAGCTTCCTCCTACATCCTCAGCTCTCATGGCATCATCACCTAATTCTCCTCAGTGGCTGTCATCACCACCATGTCTTGATCCATTGGAAGGCAGAATGAGCCAGTCCGTAAGGCGTGAGTGATTTCCCTCATACATACAAGTGGTGATTCTGCAGGCATTCATAGAGAAAAAGATAAATCATCATGCTGCCAGCATGATGCTCAAAGCAGCAAGAGAATCAAAGCAGATTCCATTCACACCCATGTGCCAGAGCCTCAAAAGCCAATCAGTAGGGGGCTCCTTTCTATGCCCATTGAAAAGCTTTTCTCAGTTCAAGCAGCTCCAAAGCAGAATATTCCCTAATGACCACAGTGGCTTAAATAGAGCCATCATCAGTAATTGTGAATTTTTCTCTTTTTCTAAACCAAGAGTCGGATGTGCCGTGTGGGGATGTCATCCACACACAGCTTTTATCTTACCGTTTTCTCCTCTCTAGCCAGTTCTTCCATGGACATTAGGGTCTGACTCCAGGAACAAGGGTTCATTCATTTGTCTTCTGTGCTCGTTTCCCTTCTGTTTCACTGTCATGAGAAACATTCCAACGCCTCCATTTCACCCTCCTTTAAAAAAAAAAAAAGATTTATTTAATATATGTGAGTACACTGTCACTGTCTTCAGACACACCAGAAGAGGGCATCAGATCCCATTACAGATGGTTGTGAGCCACCATGTGGTTGCTGGGAATTGAACTTAAGACCTCTGGAAGAGTAGTCAGGGCTCTTGATCGCTGAGCCATCTCTCCAGCCCCTCACCCTCCTTTTATTTTTTATTTTTTAAATTTTTCATTCTTTTTTAAAAAATTTTATTTATTTATTATATGTAAGTACACTGTAGCTGTCTTCAGACACTCCAGAAGAGGGCATCAGATCTTGTTACAGATGGTTGTGAACCACCATGTGGTTGCTGGGATTTGAACTCCGGACCTTCGGAAGAGCAGTCGGGTGCTCTTACCCACTGAGCCATCTCACCAGCCCTCACCCTCCTTTTAAAATCTAATTTCTTGCCAAGTCAGAGGCTAATGTGGAGGACCCTCCTTGCATGCTGCTTTCTAGCTAGGGAATTTCCTTCAGGCTAGTGACATTGAGGCTGGAAACATCCTACTATCTCAAAGGATGGCTTGGCCTTGCTGCAGTCTGGCATGGCTTTGGAGCACAGAACAATGAACTAGTGGTCTGCTGGGGAATGGGCTACTTTGGCTAAAGTCTGGAAGGTTCTCCTCACCTCACCAGGTCTTCAAAGCGTGCAGATATTTATTATAGAAAGGAGAGCATTTGCAGGGATGGGGTGATGAGGAGGGGTTCTGTGTAGATGCTTAATGAGAGGTGTCACATGCAGGACTGTATTGGAGTGGCTTCCTGATACCAGCTGGGTGGCGTTTGTTATTAGCGAGTTAACTGGAATAAAGTGATTTTTATATATTTATTTTTACTTTTCATTAATTCTTTGTGAGTTGTACATCATGCGCCCTAGTTCCTTCACGTTCCATTCCTCTCATATCCACACTTCACCCTTGCAATCTCCTTGCCAAAATAAAATACACACACACACACACACACACACACACACACACACACACACCCCAAAGCATAGAAGGCATCTCACTGTGGAAACTGCACTACATCACAATGTGTCCCACAGTTTATCCCTCTGTCCACACATCTTCATCTGCAAATAATGTTCACTGCAATGAGTCATTGGTCTGCTTTGAGATCTCTGGCTTCTGCCACACCATCAATATTGGATCCTCATTGGGATTCCTCTTGGTTATCCTGTTGTTGCCCTGTGCCATGGATTTCCTGAAGCTTTGGATCAGCAGGACTGGCCCTTTCATACATCTCAGATGTTAACAGATGATATAGACTTTGGTGTGGGCCACCTCAGTGTCCTGGACTTGGACCTGGACCTGGGTGGTAGCTGAGCTGGTCAGTGCACCAGCTCTCCCTTATCCACACCACCAGGGCAAGCTCTCTAGCACTGCTCCAGCTAGGCCACCCAATGCTGTCATCTACAGGAGTCAGGGTCAGTTATGCTCTCCTGCCCTCAGGGAGGCTAACTTGCAGGATGCCAGAGCCAGCTCCACTATGCTGCCCAGTCAATGTTTGGGATCCACTCCCCCAAGGGCTGTAGCCTATGAGGAGCTAGGTCAGCTCTACTGCTCTCACTCTCTCGGGGATGGCTCACCCAACAGTGATCGGGGCCATCTCCGTTGTGTTGCCCAGGTGAGGTGTAGGGCCTGCTTTCCTGAGTACTGCATCTGGTGAGGGGCAGGGCCAGCCCTCTGGAGCTCATGACCTTGTGGGCAGCTTTCTCAAATGCCAGAGGTGGTGAGGGGTAGTGGTAGAGGTGGGGGCATCACCTCTGTGCCCATGTCACCCTACAGCAGAACAGTGACAGGGTCACTGTGCTGTCTGGGCAAGGTGCAGGTCCTGCTCCCCAAGTGCTGCCACTAGTGAGAGATGGGGCCAGCTCTCCAGAGCACCAGTGATGGGTGGGGCCATTATGCACAACCCCTGGACATTCATGTGGTCTCTGGCGGCTTCCTGGACCAGGGACATTCCCAAGTTCTCTAGTAGTCTAGTGTCTAGAGCCACTGATATCAACAGCAACCCTTGCTGCTGTGCTACTTAACTATTGACTCAAGAGCTGGCCCTCAGTGGCAGCTTGTGCTGGGACCTCACCATGGCCACAGGTGGCAGAGTTTGACACTCACAACAGGCATCTCCTCGCCACCCTCGAGTCTCTAGCTCCATCTCTTTTCATAATGCCCAAGCTGCTCCACTTCTTTCTCCCATCTGACTACTGCAGACTTGTACATTGTGATGGCTCCTGCTGTAGACTGGCCACATGGCTGCTGTGCCCCTGGGTGACATCCTCCATCCATGCTATATGGTGTGGCAAACAGGTGTTTATGGCTGGCCTGTTCCATGTGCTGGAGGGCAGGTCTGTGGGTAGTATGATGGTCCACAAGTCTCAGTCTGTCTTCCTCCTCCTCTGCTGTGATGCCTAGATTAGATTAGATTTGCATTGATTGTTATGAGTCCTAGTCTTAAGGCAAACTTTGGCCACCAAGCCAGACATCAAGCTAGGATGAACAGAGGATTTGCCATCTTCTCTAACCATGACTGATAGAAGAAAACCTCCAGCAAGCTGTCTTCTGACCTCCACAGCATGCCTGTGGCCTTCATGTACACATAGACACACACACACACACACACACACCCCAGAACATGAATAAATGTATAAATTCTTTTAAAATCCGTCGAGTCCATTTCCAATGCATCTAAATGATGCATTTAGAGCTCAGACCTGCCCCACTTACGTGTGTGCCTAAAGCTGGACTCAGCTTTACCCATCGAGCTCTCTTTGCTGACCTGCCGGAAACAAAGCAGTACACATGGTTGAGGCCAGATCAGGGCTTGTGGCCCCCATCTGCAATGCTTTGGGTCATTGTGGGATGGGTGAACTGGAGGACCACCAGGTAGCTTCCAGCAGTCTGGCGCATATCTATCACTTGTAAATGATTTGGCATATCTTTTATTATCCGATGGCAGCACAATTAATGAGTCCACTGGGAAGTACTTAGCTATGACCAAGTTTGGGTACTTTTTTTTTTTCTATAAAGGGCCAAGTGGTCATGATTTGAGGGTTTGTAGGACATTTAACACCACTGCATCCTCTTGGTGAAGTGTCAAAGGGACCAGATAGAAACAACTGAATGATTCCCACTGGGAAGATGGAGAGAATGCAGAAATCAATGAAGACATCCACTAGCTTTGTAACCATGCTTTACAAAGTAGGTGACACTTAATTTGTATTTTAACACTTAAATGAGACCTTTTCATGTAAGGAAACTAATGTGAAGGGTAACCAAGGAAGAAAAGGAAAAATACACGTTTACTTTTTTTGTTTAAATAAAGATTTATTATGTATAGTGTTCTGCCTGAATGTATGCCTGCGCGCCAGAAGAGGGCGCCAGATCTCATTATAGATGAGGTGAACTCAGGACCTCTAGAAGAGCAGCCAGTGCTCTGAACCTCTGAGCCATCTTTCCAGCCCAATGCATGTTGTCTTCTTTCTTTCTTTTTTTCTTTTCAGAGCTGAGGCTCGAACCCAGGGCCTTGCGCTTGCTAAGCAAGTGCTCTACCACTGAGCTAAATCCCCAACCCCTCAATGCATGCTTTCTCAGCCAAAGTAAAGAGAACCCAGAATAGCACATGGGAGCATTGCTTTTACAGATGACCAAGTGCTCTTGACACACACGAAAGAGAAAAGAGCAAATCCATGTCATGCCAGATGTTAGTCTGCATCCCTTCAATAGCATCCTACTCTTGTTTCTTGTGATATGTAGACTTGAAATAGTAACAAAAGGTTTACGATTTACTTTTGTTTGTTTGGATGCATGTGTAAGTGTGTGTGTGTGTGTGTGTGTGTGTGTGTGTGTGCCTGTCACAGGTCTCTTAGTATTCATGAAGGCCAGAAGTGAGTGTCAAATCCTCTGGGGAAGAAGTTACAAGTGGTTGTGAGTACAGAGAAACAAACTTGGATCCTCTGCAAATATAGTGTATGTCCCTCACTGCCGTGCTCTCTCTAACCCAACAACAGTTGTTTTTGTAAAAGACATACCACCCTTAAGTATCCTCTGCCTTGAAAAAGAACAAGAGTGATTCATCCTATTTTCAGTGATAAATGGTTTTTTTTTCATTATTTATATTACTCAAACTTTTAATTTTTTTTTTTACTAATTGATAGCAAAATTGATTTTTCCTTGGGATGTATTTGACACAGTCCCCCAAACAGATGTTTCTCTGATTCTTTCCTCAACTATAGATTGTTGGTAGCAGTTTCATCTTCTAGTCAATCCCTTCCAGATTTTTTATCAGCCCATTTTTGCTGACACTAGTTATGCCATCAGACAGAATCCAGGTGAAGGAGTGGGATGATACTTCCTGTCATATTCGTCAAATTGTTTTATTGTTTGACCACTTTCCTGTGTCGTCCTGAGGACATGAATGACAGTCAGTTCCTGGCCTTTGTTTTGTTTGTTTTGTTTTTTGAGACAGTGTCTCTCCCTATATCCCTGGTTCCCCTGGAACTCACTATGTAGACTAGGCCAAGCTGGCCTCGGCCTCACAGAGATCCAACTGCCACTTCCTCCCAAAGGCTGGGATTAAACGTGTGCCACCATGCCTGGTCCTAGTTTCCGTGTTTCTTGTTCACTGCTGACCCTTAACTCCTGGATGGTAATTGGCACAGCAGAAGATGAGGAAATGACATTAGAAATATCAGACTGGGGATGAAGAGAATTCACTTTTTCTGAGGCAGAAGAGATGGGGACAAGAACCCCGTTCCCTGACATACAAGAATATAATGCAATCACAAACAGCTGCTCTTGTGTGGAGAATGAATTGATCAAAGATGCAAGAGGGGGAGGCAGAGGGCACTTGGGTTTTCTGGGAGGGGTCCTCTAAGTGGAGCTGAGGAGGAGATGGGGGACTGTGGAGATGTAGAGGGAGAATTCCCTGCTGTATCAAGGACCATGGCAGAGGATGTAGAAACATATGTTTGGTGGCCATGGAATGAAAGAGGCAGAGAGTGACAAGGAAAGTGTGACCTAGGAGAGGAACGAATGGTGGGATGAGTTATACAGGCTCTTGTAGACCACACTCAGGTGTCAGGTTGTATCCTGGGTGCTAAGGACCACAGAGGATGGGCTTTCAGCATGGACATGGCATGGGCTCATTTTCCTGTTCACACCATCACTGTAATGCAGGGCTGGAGGAGGAAGGATGGGTGGGAAGTGGACAAGAATGGGAAGCAGACTGATCAGAATAGACTTAGACTTACTGGAGCTTCCTGATGATCGATGATCATCATGTCAGAAGAGGCTAGAAGAATAGAGAAAAACCATTCCATTTTAAAAGTATTTGTAATTAAATGAGAGAAGAAGAGAAAGGGAGAGAAAGGGGGCTGGAGATGGCTCAGTGGTTAAGAACACTGACTGACTGCTCTTTCTGAGGTCCTGAGTTCAAGCCCCAGCAACCACATGGTGGCTCACAGGCATCTGTAATGAGATCTGATGCCCTCTTCTGGTGTGTCTGAAGACAGCTACAGTGTACTCATATAAATAAAATAAATAAATCTTTAAAAAAAAAAAAGAAAAAGAAAGGGAGAGAAAAAGGACGGCAGGGTCTCATATATAAGAACAAATTGAGGGGAGTGGAGAATCAAGAAAATAGTTAGGGAGACCATTTTTAGGGAGAGTTGGACCAGAACAGAGACAATTGTGTATTAGAGATAAGATGGCCAGCAGAGGTTGCTAAAAGAGAGGATTGTGTGAGAATGTGAGTACCACAGTGACTAGAACATTTTAGGTACAGAGCAGTGCCAGGGTGGTACAGAAGCTGGGACATAGATTGTACTCAACTCTTTCTGATTGCTATAGAAATTTCCACAGGTGGTGGCTAAGCAATGTCTACTGGCTCCTAAGTTTCTCAAAATTTGAGTCTACTAAAGATCACCCTGGTGAAACAATGCATTTTCTTATACAACATGGGTGATGGCTTCCAAGTGGGAGTATGGGTGACCCTAAAGCAACACTGGAAGGTCTTCATGCAGCACAGGTGAAGGATTTACCATGCCTACGTAGATAGGGCCCCTCCCCAAGTCCTTCCTCATCTATATATACACTCTAACTTCTCCCTGAGACTCTTAGGACAAAGTGTTTATGATTTTAGCATTTGTGCATGTGTGTGTGCACATGTATGCGCTCAGGATCTATATCTTTGAATGTTGGATGGACATGCTACCAGAGGTCAGAGAACAAACATCTCTGAGTCTTCTCACCAGGCATGGATTTATGTTTCAAGAAACACATGCATGCACTTACAAAGCCAATCTATCAGGAATCTACAGCATACATTATTCCTAGGAGTTAAAAATCAGAGTCACGGGCCAGGCATGCCTTTAATCCCAGCTCTTTGGGAAACAGAGGTAAGCCAGTCTCTGTGAGTCTGAAGCCAACTGGCTTACCAAAGCAAGCTCAAGGCCAACTAGGGCTACACCGTGAGACTTTCTCTCAAACTGTAATTAGAATCTTGCAAAAATAAGGAAGAAGATGAATGTGCTCATTGTCACCAATTCTAGTCAACTGCACTGCGCAAGAATCCCCATCTTTCGCCAGTAGATAAATTATTTTGCTGAACCAAAAGGTCAAGTAGCTTATTAAGTATAAATTCAGCATATGGAAATTAACTGAATTTCTTTTTTAAAAAAGTACCAAGAAACTTAGGAAATGCAAGATTTTCAGATAACATTAGTAAAACTGTGAGAATAAGTATATAAACATATACAGAAATATACATCTTTTATATATAGTCTATATGGAATATGTATATGTGACTATATAATAAATATAATTATTATAAAATCTGTATGCAAGTTATTATAAAATTTTACTAAGACTTCAGAAAAGGGCCTCATGTTGGATGGAAAGACTTGGTGCTTTTACCCCTGAGATAATGTATATATGTAGTATATGAGATAATGTATATATGTAGTATATTACAGTAAAGGGTTTTTTTTAATGGAATTTAGCCATTTCTAAAATTTACATGGGAAAGAAATCAAAGGAATCGTTAAGACAAACACACACACACAAAGAACAAATTATTATTATTATACAGCTTATATTTCTCAGGAATGTCTGTTGACGATTATTAATCAAGACTAGCACAAAGCATAAGAATAGAATGATGAAATCGGCCAGAGAGGCCCAGAAGGTCCCACTCACGTGTGGAAGTCTGATGTGGTTCATAGGATGCACTGCAGATAACTGTGGGAAAATACACTGGGCAACATATGGCACCAGGGCAGCTAACAATGCATGTGAAACATACTGCAAATGTCAGGGCATAGTGGCATAGCACTCTGGAGGCAGAGCCAGACACATCAAGAATTCAAAGCCAGCTGGAGTACATGGTAAGACTTTGTCTCAAAACCACAAACTAAACTGAATAAATGATGCAATTAGATTGGGTTTTTAATCTCTCTCTCCCTCTCCTCTCTCTTCCCCCTTCTGTGTCTCTGTCTCTGTCTCTCTCTGTCTCTCTCTGTCTCTCTCTGTCTCTCTCTGTCTCTCTCTCTCTCTCTCTCTCTCTCTCTCTCTCTCTGTGTGTGTGTGTGTGTGTGTGTGTGTGTGTAAGTACAGGCATAGCATGCCACAGCATCTGCGTGGAGGTCAGAAGATGATTTGGGGCATCAATGCTTCCCTTTCTACCTTGTTTTAGACAGGGTCTCTTTGTTGTTTGCCATTCCACACGTCATGCTGGCTGGCTCAGAAGCTTCCAGGAATTCTCTGGTCTCCATCTCGCAGTTTGCTGTAGGAGTTCTTTGATTATAGAATCAAACTATTGCATCTAGCTTTGTGTAGGTTCTATGGTTTGAATTTAGGTCTTCACTTTTGCTTACTGAACAATCTCCACAGCATCTTCATTCCGCATTTAAAAAAAAAAAAAAACAACTTCCAAATGAATTACATACTTGAAGTAAAAATAGACTTTATGATAAAGTACATACATAAATAGGAAAAATATTTTCTGAAGACACAGAAACTAACAAACAAAACTAAAGGACACTGCCAGTACATGGTCAGTTTGGTGGCATGTAAACACATGTCCCTTTTGTTCAGTTTCATTTTATATATAAGTTCCTATTTCATATTGGCCAAATATTACAAGAGAAACATTTAACTACAAAAAGAAAGGCATATCAATTAGAGCAGAGATATCAGTACAGTTAACAAGAATGGAAAAATCAAGCCCCCAATATGGAGAATTCTCTGCCTATTTGTGAAAGTATTATAAAAGCAGGACTCAGGCTAGCAAGATAGGTCACTGTAAAAGATGGCACAGGAGCCTGACCAACTGAGTTCAGCCTCCCAAATCCCATGGTGTAAGGAAACAGCCCACTGCCCTGAGTTCTCTGACCTCTACATACACACATATACACATACACACATACACACATAGGCTATGAAAGTTCTATCATTTTGTCATATCCAGAATGTAAATTCTGTGAGTGAATGCGCGCGCGCACGTGTGTGTGTGTGTGTGTGTGTGTGTGTGTGTGTGTGACACAAAAGTAGAAGGAAGATCATCGTTTGGGAAGAGGAAGGGGCCCATTTGGTGAAGGGGGGTTAATGGAGAGTTGAATATGAACAGAGTATATACTTATAGATATGAAAGTATAATAAAATATGTCATTTCATGAAATATGCAGTAATACTTTAAAAATAAATAACACTGTATGCAAACATGAGAAGATCTAGGTAAGATTTACAACTCATTCCCAAAAGCCTGATCCATGAAAGAGAAACTTGGCGATTTAGGCTTCACTAAAACTAACTTTTCTGTAACAGATAGGAGGAGAATGAAAAGACAGGCCACTGAGTGTAAAAAAAAAAATTTTTTTTCCAAAACACACATTTTTCAAGGCGACTCAATAGATCTCCAGAAGTCTTCAAATTGATCAGTATGAAAACAATCCCATTTGGAAATGGGCAAAGGAAAAACAGAGATGGCAAATAAGTGCATGAAAACGTGTTCTGCAGGATGCTGTAAAGGAACTGTGAATTACAGTAATGGTGATACGTCACTACACACTGAGCAGAAGAGCTAAAATTCAGAAGCAGACAATAGCAATAACAGAGAAGAGTGCCAAGACACAGGAATGTATTCATTGCTATGGAGACTGCAAAGCCATACAGCCATTTTGAAAGACAGTTTGGCAATATCTTATAAAGCTAAACATAATCTTAACATATGATCTAGCAACTGTGCTCCTTGGTATTTACCCAACTAATCTGAAATGTTATGTCCACATACACACACAAAAAAACAAAACTACATGTGAACGCTTACAGTAATGCGATTCAAGAGCAGTCAAACCTGGAAGCCGCCGAGGCATTTACTAAGTAAGCAGGCAGAGGCATCAGGAAAACGGTCTACTATTTAGAGATACAAAGACATGTGTAGTCACGGCACAGAGAGGACTGATGAATGCATATTCCTCAAAGAAGTCAGTCCAAACAAGACTGCACAGTGGAGGAATCTAACCATATGGGTGCATAGGGGATCAGGGGAAAGTGGGAGAAGAGGTGGGGCGCGGGGCTTTTCAAGGCTGTGAAATGATTCTACAGGATAACAACGCACTTGTGCTTATATTAGATTATGCACCAGCCAACACTCATTAAACTTTAGAACACAAAAAGTGAGTAGTTCTCTTAGGCTTGGTTCCATGAGCTTCTAACCTCAAGTATACTTGGGAAGTTGAGGCAGGAGAATCTCAAGTTCAGGACCTCTCTGGGGTACTTAGTGAGATACTGCCACAAAATAAAAAGGGTACAGAGCTCACCTAGCTCATGTGAAGGGCTACATTCCATCTCCAGTACTGAAAACAGAACATAATAAATGAACACATGCAAAATGAGAAACAAGTGAACCCTAGTGTAGACAAATGAAGAAATCGCTTAGGAGGTCAGGGAAATTCCAAAATACAATGTACAATACAATAAGACAATCTAATTGTATTAAAGATTTATAAAGTGGATGAGACAGGTTCATTGCTGTGAGGTTGATGCAAGCCTGAGTCTGCAAAGTGACACTGACTCGAAAGAGAGAGAGAGAGAGAGAGAGAGAGAGAGAGAGAGAGAGAGAGAGAGAAGAAAGGCAGGTAGGCAGAGAGGGAGAGAGGGAGAGTGAGAGAGAGGAAGGAAGGAAGGAAGGAAGGAAGGAAGGAAGGAAGGAAGGAAGGAAGGAAGGAAGGAAGGAAAAAAGAAAGAGAAAGAAAAAACCTGGGTTGGAGAGATGGCTCAGTGATTGAGCACTGAGTGCTCTTCCAGAGGTCCTGAGTTCAATTCCCAGCAACCACATGGTGGCTCACAACCATCTGTAATGGGATCTGATACCCTCTTCTGGTGTGTCTGAAGACAGCTACTGTGTGCTAATATACATGAAATAAATAAATAGCTTTTTAAAAAAGGAATAAAATTCTAAAAATAAATCAGTGCGTGTACTGAAGAGACTGGGGAATAACCTGTCACTTTACAACTGGGCAGTCTGTAAAACAAATGGCAAACAATCAATTTGTAATCTCTGGGCTCCCACCTGATAAAGTTGTTTCCTTGGGACTGTGAGTTAGCAATTCTGCAATTACTTATATGTGCAGTAAGTTAAACAATTAGAAACCAAACAATTCAATTAAGTGACTAGCAGAAGGCAGGAGTCAGGTTTCAGTTGGAGGCTGACTGATAAGCAAGGAAAAAGAAGTTTGAATTATCTATGGGATGATGTATTCAATACCAGCATGAACCCACTAAGCATGGATCAAGATGTTATATGTAGAAATAGTTACACTTACATGGAAGTGCACGGGCTAATTGAGTACACCCATTTCCTTATTATATCCAAATGAGAAGATGTGGAAGCAGTGAAATTCCAGTGGCAATGAGCAAAGCAGTGGCCAGGTCTTGGTTTCTAATACCATTCTTCACTCAATGAAACCAGGCTATTTTGGAAAACTGGCTAATTCTAGGACTAGAAAAGGTGATAGACAATGCAAAGTTTAGAATGTATTATATTGCCAGAAACCAAAGAAGTGCTTAAAATCAAAACCTACAATGATGAGGGCATGGCCAAAGGACATAAGAGCCACAGATAAAGCTCCCAGTATTTACAATCGGAACAGTTGCAGCAACAAAATAAGGTAGTATTCATATCTGAAAACCCAAACTTGAATAAAGGAATGACTAAATAGATTGGTAAAGGAGATGGAACATATTGTAGAAGTTATTTCTATAGAAGAAACCTAAATCAGTTATATGAGTACTCTGCCCTCAAGGTAGGGTATCGTAAGTTGTCACTCTGTAAGTATGGGCTACATGTACGGCTTTCTAATAGCACTGCATGAGGACAAAGTGCAATTTCACAGAGGAGACAGATGCTTGACAAGTCTTACCTTTGACAGGCCTGTCAATTCTCTCCTGCCCCAACATAGAAGCACAGTCTACTAATAATGTCAGGCAAATCCCAGCAGCAAAACATCAAATAAAGGCTATGAAGCTGTCACAGGCAAGAGAAGCCGGGACACAGTATCTTAACATAAGATCCTAAAACACAAAAAAGATACTAGGCAAACCCCAAGAAATCCGAAAATAAGTATGGACTTTAGTTAGTATCTCACACTAATATTGGTTCACTGATTGTACCAAATGGCTTCAATGAACATGTTACTAACAAAATAGACCGATTATAGAGCATATGACAATCTTCCCAAGTTTTCTGCAAGTGTGAAAATTTTCGAATCATCAGCCTACCTTCCTACCCACAGAAAGCTAATTCACCTAAAGTCATTCTAAGGAGTGGGTGGGATTATTTCCTCAGTGAGATTATGTTCTTTCTCTTCCCAGAAGTCCTTTCCTCCATCCAGTCTCTTGCAAATCTTCCACTATGGAGCACTAAGGTCTACTGGTTTTTCTGACTCAGAAGAACTTTGCCTGTTTGTTTTGTTTTGTTTTGTTTTTTTTTTTTTAACCTTTCTGTCTCTTCCTTTGGGATAGTGGCCAAAGCTTGGGCATGCTTTCCAGCTACTCTGGGCTTCCTTACTACTCCTCTACGAGGCCACCTCTACTTCTCCTTGCAGCCTTGTAGCTGCTTGTGGGCCATGTGGCTGCTGGCTGACTTTCCTTACTGAAGCCACCTCTTCCTCTTCTCTGGAGTCCTCTGCCTGGCAGCCTGACTGCCCTAGTGTCTGGCTCTTAAGCTCTAATAAGGTTGTCATTGTGTCAAGAAAAAGTTCAAAGAGCCAATTTTATTTAGAAAATAACACTTTTCCAAAAGACAGCCTAAAGGGACACCCATCAGCACTAATCTGTGACCCTTGGGGAAGCCACTAGAAAAGCTATTTGAGAGAAGGGTGGAGAAATTCGAATCTAAACTAATCCTGCTTCGTTGTTGGGAGTGGCATTGTGATCACACAGGAGAATGCCCTCACTCTTGTAGGACAGGCACACTGGCATGTTTAGGAATGTTATGAAGTGTGGTAAGGAATGTCTCCAGCTTGGCTGAAATGATTACAGAAGCAAAGCAAAAGCGCACTGGGAGAAAACAAAGAACAGCGGCAACAAAGTTAGGAATGATGGATCTAAGTGATGGAGAATCAAGGCTCTTACTCTTCTATCACAGTTCAGACGCCTGCACACTCCAAAATAAAATCTCTGGAAAACAATAGTATGATTTTAGATATGGAGAAAATGATAACTAGAGCTTATCTGGAAAAAAATAAACATGCAAGATTAGGAAACAATCCTCAGAAGGACTACTGAGGTTTGGAGTAGAGATGCCAAATATGAGAACATAGAGCTACAGACACAGACCAGTGAAGTAGAGCGCTTGTACATCATGCTCAAGGAGCTGTCTTAGTGCCCCAGGACCACAAAAAAGAAAAAAAAAAAAAGGAAGTGTATAGCAAGTTGAAACAATTACAAGTGTGACCCCCCCTCCCCCAACACACTGTAGAATCCAGGAAGAGAGGTTTGGACATTCAAAGTATGACGATGATCCTTCCAATCAATGTGGAAGAAAGAATGAATGGGGTTGGGATAACCAGTTAGTTACTTGTATAAAAAGTATTCCTACTACCTAAATAAGTTACGAATGACCAGAAGCTGTAAAGGATTGCAACAATCCTTTATGCAAACAAACGAAAGCCCTTGAGCCAGTTATGGTGGTCTCAGCACTTTGAAAGATGAAGGCAGGATTGTGGTTAGATCCAGGCAAGCCTAGGCTACATACTGTGTACAGGTCAGCCAGTACAGAGAGAAAGAGTTTGTCTCAAAAACAAACAAGCAAATAAAAAACAAAGAAGCCTTTAAAATGCTAAAAAAGTATATTCAATTCACTCTTAAATGTGAAAGCCTTTATAAGCAAAGCAAATTCCCAGTAGCCACAAATGCTGCTAACTTTAACCATACAGATAAAATTCTGAAAAGTGTTACTAAATAACCAATTTTCTTTTTTTTTCCATTTTTTATTAGGTATTTAGCTCATTTACATTTCCAATGCTATACCAAAAGTCCCCCATATCCACCCACCCCCACTCCCCTGCCCACCCACTCCCCCTTTTTGGCCCTGTGTTCCCCTGTACTGGGGCATATAAAGTTTGCGTGTCCAATGGGCCTCTCTTTCCAGTGATGGCCGACTAGGCCATCTTTTGATACATATGCAGCTAGAGTCAAGAGCTCCGGGGTACTGGTTAGTTCATAATGTTGTTCCACCTATAGGGTTGCAGATCCCTTTAGCTCCTTGGCTACTTTCTCTAGCTCCTCCATTGGGAGCCCTATGATCCATCCATTAGCTGACTGTGAGCATCCACTTCTGTGTTTGCTAGGCCCCGGCATAGTCTCACAAGAGACAGCTACATCTGGGTCCTTTCAATAAAATCTTGCTAGTGTATGCAATGGTGTCAGCGTTTGGATGCTGATTATGGGGTGGATTCCTGGATATGGCAGTCTCTACATGGTCCATCCTTTCATCTCAGCTCCAAACTTTGTCTCTGTAACTCCTTCCATGGGTGTTTTGTTCCCAAATCTAAGGAGGGGCATAGTGTCCACACTTCAGTCTTCATTCTTCTTGAGTTTCATGTGTTTAGCAAATTATATCTTATATCTTGGGTATCCTAGGTTTGGGGCTAGTATCCACTTATCAGTGAGTACATATTGTGTGAGTTTCTTTGTGAATGTGTTACCTCACTCAGGATGATGCCCTCCAGGTCCATCCATTTGGCTAGGAATTTCATAAATTCATTCTTTTTAATAGCTGAGTAGTACTCCATTGTGTAGATTTTCTTAACTTCTTAAACCAGAACAAAAGTTGAAAACAGTACATGACCATACAATTCACTGAAAATATAAATAACCAAGAGATAATGATGTGTTCCATCTACTACATTCAATGCATTCATTACTCCTTCATTAAAATGTAAGATTCTAATAATTTGCTTTCAGATGATTAAACCAAAACAATTCGTATCCAGTTTCAGTGTGTGTAGAAGGATACTGGCTGGGCAGAGATGTCTGAAGGTCAACTGAAACTGAAAAACACCCATTCATTCAGGAATTCTTTGGTAGCAATTAACCCTGTGGGCATAATCTCACTAAAAACCATGAGTATATTCATTCCAATATGACTTTGTAAAATACTGAAAACAATCTAAAAATACACCAATGTTTGAAGTATCAGTTAAAAATGAGATGTTTAGATAGATACTGAAAGATCTTATAAAACACAAGAAACAAAAAGAATAACATACAAAGGCATAAACTGTCTGATTCCATAAATGTAAAATAATAAAGTATATGTTGGATGTCAATTAAAGTTGGTTGCCTCTGGAAACACACATATTTGAGAAGAGACCAAGTGTATTTTTCCCAAAACACAAAGTCCATTTACAAATCCCACAACAGACAAATACCTAATACACAAAACAATAATCAAGTGTGACATGTGCACTTCTCCAGCTACTCTGAGACTACTCCTATTATTAAACAAAATAAAGTTTTTTGATCATTCTAAAGCTGGCTTCTCTAACCAGGGACTAATCTTTTTTATTTAAATACTATTTTCATACAATATATTTTAATTGTGACACTAAATTTTATGACTTTCATTACCTAGTCTTCCCATGTACATATATTATCTTACCCTTCCCTTCTTAAATTAAAAAAAAAAAAACCACTTTACCAGGTCATTTTGAAATATTGTATATAGATTTTGATACTGGTAGCATTTTCAAATTACTGTAAGTAACTGATTAGTTTTACACATGGGACTTGCCCTTAGATTCTCATTAAACTTCATTTTGTTTTGTTTTTCAAGACAGGGCTTTTCCTGTGTATTCCTGACTACCCTGGAACTTGCTAAGACCATTCTTGCCACAAATTCAGAGATCAGGCTGTCCCTGTCTACTAACTGCTGGGAATAAAGGCATATGACACCACTATCAGGCTAAACATTTCATTTTTTTTCCCTGATAGTACTGGCTTTTTGAAAAACAAAAAAGTCATTACAAATTCCTGACCAACTTACAGCTCAGTTTGTAGCTGAGTATCAAAGGTATGTGCCACCAGAGGCAGCTCAATCAGGATTTCTTAAACATTGTCATTTTGACTGTGTGACGTACTTGTGATGCAGTGAGTACATATTGATGCTCAAGGACCAACTCCTATACCATGCAGGGCACTTGGTTATTTAGAAACGACATACGTTATGAGTGCAAAGACACACATGCATTAAAACTTTCCATATGTGCTGGGGTGTGGTAGTGAACAGCTGTAAGCTCAGGACTTGAGAGGCAGATGCAGGACGATTGGGAATTTCAAGTCCAGCCTTGATTATGTAGGAGTTTGAGGCCAGTAAGGTCTAAATGAGACACCGTCTCAAATATGTCTGTAAAACAGCAAAGAAAAAGAGGCCATGAATTTGAAATATGGCAAGGAGGGTACATGTAAGTCATTAGAGGGAGTAGAGGAAAAGGAGAAACTATATAATTGTATTATAATGTTAAAAACAAAAAATAAAGGAAGATTTTACAGATCATTTACAGTACACATTTAAAAATCAGCATCATACTAGAAAAAGTACATCATCATACAACATATATAACATGATAAAATCAGCTCCTTTTTTTTTCTGGGGGCAGAGAAAATGAAGAAATGAGATTGAAAGTAAAAGCAAATGAACAAAAACCCACTACCAAACACAAGGTGAGACAATCGCTTATTTATTGGACAAGGCAAGGTCATTTAAAGAGAGAAAATATATTCAACAATGGGTTTATTGGTGTTACAGGCATCAAGGCTCACAAACAACAGTATTCAATACATCATGGAAACCGGTCATGTACAGCCAAGAAAATGCTGTTATGTCACTCAAAAGTATGCCACAAGTGCTTAGGAAGCAATTATTAGGGAGTTATTGTGCATACTTGCCACCAATTCACAATCTTTATTCCCTGCAGCTGAGCTATTAGCCCATAGGATTTGGCTAGTTCCCTGGTTATGAAGTGTGTTCCTGCATTCTGGAGAACTTTGCTGGGTACATGTCTCCTATTTTTGAGTGTGACTGAAATCATGTCAGCTATAGGTTTACCTAGCACTAGCTCAGATCACTGGTTTTCAACTACCCTAGGCAGTAATGGACTATCACACAGTACTGTAAATAAAATTCTACTGAGCACACTTAGCACTGTTACAACACACCCAAATCTGACTTAGTCGTATAGTACCATATTTCAAGAAGATAGCAGAAATTCAATGAAGTCGATTTAAAAACCTGGGGCTATTTACCTGGTCTGAGGTATGCAAGCTGTCCAAAGGTGGACACGTCTAAATAAATTTACCATGTCAGTTATCGGCCAAATGTTTTAGCATTTTTTTAAGCAGGATTTTCTTGGCTGAGAAGACAAGAAGACATTTTAATATCCATTGTAGAAACGAGAATGGGCTGGGCACTGATGGTGCACGCCTTTAATCCCAACACTTGGAAGGCAGAGGCAGGTGGATCTCTGTGAGTTGGAGTCTAGCCTGGTCTACAAAGTGAGTTCCAGAATAGCCAGGGCTACACAGAGAAACCCTGTCTTGGCAAAACCAAAGCAGAGCTGGGAGGAACTAGAATGTAAGTTAGAAGCAGTAGTATAGAATGAATGTTTGGCTAGGAGGAAAAGTACTCTATTTAATAAGATTAACTCTAGAGTCTGCCAGGTATCTGGCTTTCCCTCTTTAAATCCATTGATTTATCAACTAGCTTTTTTTTTTCCTGGGATACTGTGAGTGAGCCTAGGGTCTCGCACGTGCTAGGCAAGCTTCCTACCAGATTTACAAACCCAGACACTTTCTGTCACTGTACTGGGTTCTGAGTTCTCAGAATGAGCATTTATCCCACGTAGGAAACCATATTTATGAAACTAAGTGACTAAATATTGCATTAACTCATTTATAGTAAATGATCAGATTATGCATATAATAAACTATTGGTTTCCTAGGACCTACGTGGGACAAACTGGGAGGAAATCAGAGGTGACTACTAAAGAATACAGGGCTTCTTGGAGAGGAGTGAAATGGCCTAGATTTATCAAGTGGTTGCATAATTTTGTGAGTATATTTAAAGTTACTTAATTGTACCCTTTAAAATTTGTATAACTTCTTTAAAGATAAGGTCTCACTGTGTATCTAATTCTGGTCTTGAACCTGTGTGAAAACTTTCCTGCCTTAGCCTCCTGAGTGTTAGTATTATAGGCATGAGCCACATCTGGCAATTATACATCCTTTAAAGAATGGAAGTACAAAACACGCAGATTCTCAGTAACATTGTTATGAAAACACATTAAGAAGGGAAAACAGTCTCCAAGGAGAAGAAAACAAGAGGCTCTTCAGTCAAGTAATAGTCGAGGAGTATGGCAGAAAAGCCTGATGTACAGCATGCGTCCTGCACGCCATTTTGATTTAGCTATCGCATTAGTCCTTGGGTTCGCTTTTTGGGGGTTGGGGTTAAGACAGGGGTTCATTAAGATAGCCCAGTTCTGCCCTAAACTTGTGATCCTGTTTCAGCCTTGTAAGTGCTAGGATTACAAGCACATGCCACCACACCTGGCTTGACTTCACACTTTTAGCCTATGTCTAAATTATTGTAGGTAATCAGCAGATTTCCAAGTTTGTTCTCATTAGAGAACAGTCAATGCTCCATAGACTTAGTTAGCAAAACAGAGCTCAAGAATCATAATTCAATGTCAAGGGCCTGGGATGTAGTTCAGCTGGTATAGTGCTTGCCTAGCATGCATGAGGCCCTGGGTTCAGTGCCCAGGATCTCAAAAAACCAGGTGTAGTGACAGCACCTATAATCTTAGCACTGACACGGTGGAGGCATGAGGATCATCCTCGGCTACATAGTACATTTGAGGCTAGCTCAGGTTATACGGAATCCTGTTTACAAACAAAAACCAAAACCAACAAAGAAATGACAAAATAACCTTGGCCTTTGAGGCTCTGTATGACTGGGCAGAAAGGCTGAGGTTCATTCCTAATCAAAAAATGCTACCAAGTAAAAGAGCTTCTCGATATGAAGACCCTGCCTGAAACAAACCAAAAAGCATCAGGCGGGGTTCCTATCAAAATCCGCAGTGATTCCCTTTACACCTATAGAGTTTAACACAAGTAATGTGTTCATGCTCGTGGGAAGCAATAATCTCTACAGTAATGTTGAGCTTCTTAGCTTTCTAGCTGAAAAAGCTACTCCAATGTTGTCAGAGTAAACTACTGTTTCTGAAAAGCATCCAATGGCATGTCATCCTCCCCCTCAGCACCGCAGAGTGAAGATGGGAAGCTCCAGGCCAGCTCTCAGTCAGAAGCTGAGAACCAACTTCCTAAATGACCTGAATTTTCTAAGAGAATTCAAATAGATGAACTCCAAATATTTAGAACATATTTGGCCCAGTTTCTTTGCACATGTGCCTTTAGATAAAATGAGCCATTTCCTTTACTTTCACTAATTCACTAGTTTAGTACAACATAAACCAACAGACTTATAATGAGTGAGACTGGCTAATGACGATCAGTTTTCCTCAATCAATACTATTCTACTCAGGCAAGATAATGAAGTCACAAGTTGTCTTTTTGGTCTACTTTCAACTAGTCTTACATTATACAATCAGTGAAAATTTTACAACAAAAGAACATGAGTAGTTTTACAGCAAGATGAGCTTGTTAAATATATATGTTATGATAGAATTTCTGACACAAAAATTGCTCACTGCACACAGAATCCTAGAAATGATGAAACAAGACAGCTTATGTTAGACAGTATCAGGGAGTGGAGTCCGGAGAGAAACCATTAATAAAGTAAAAATTGGCAAGTATCTGTAAAAGTAGAGTCACTTTTTAGGGGACCAAAGAAAAACTGTAAAGTCACCATTTTGGTCTTCTTAAAGAAGTTGGTCTGATAAGAACTGAAGACCATTTGATTCTTGTGCTGCAAAACACAGATGGTATATGGTATTTCCAGGATTCCTAAAAACTGTAGTGCAAAAGAAAAGAAATCTATGAAAATAAATAATCACAAAAATCCGAACATTTTTTCAGGGAATTATGTTTGAAACAGTGACTTTTACAAAACATGGGAATTGTTTCAAATCAACAAAAGAACTCTATACGAAAGTTCAAAGACTCATTTCACAGATAATTCATACTCCATTTGATCGGATCGATAATATATAAACAAGGGCCCATAGATTAGTTTAACTAGCTCTGAAATAGCAATATAAATACTGATCTTGGGGGGAGTGTTTTACACCCCAAACTCCAATACTCAATTCTGTGTCTGTCCTGTTATTTAATTTGTAAAAAGCTTAACGGCGCAGTGAGTCAAACTTTCGTAACTTCAACGATGTATTAGAGGACAATGCATCTAGGTTTGAAGAATTTGTTGCATCTGAAGGCCGGAACAGCACTCGACCACGATGGTTAAACACATAAAAAGATGGGTGATTCCTTAAGGTATCAAATGTCCTTAAAAGAAAAAAGAACACCAATTTTTAGATAAACCTTTATAAAAGCCCATTTGAAAAGTAAGCAGGCTTCTAATGAATTACGAATTTGTTGTGAATTACAAATTAAACTATAAATAGTAATCACACTGTACTGTATATTTTTTCCTATACAGAGAATATATGAAACTTGGAAATGACCATAAAGTTCTCAGACTTTCTTTTCTTCAGCCATTCTCCCAGGAATGTCTAGCAATAATAACACACACATTCTAGATGAACTTCAATCACCATACCACCTTTCCATGCCAGCACACACACTGCACCTCTGATTATTCTCCTTTGGCCTTAAGTCATAGATATTTCAAGCCATATGAGATTTCACGGATCTGTTTTTCAGGTACAATGAAATCCCGTTTGGCCTTCTGTATGTACTATTGACCAAACTCATCGATTCTGCTGCCCCTTACTTGATGCCATTTGGTTTGGCTCCTTGCCTGAGATCCTTCAAAGACTCTTCCAGTGAGATTTGTATCCTCTAGAAAAGTCCATAAACATCTTGAGATATTAATGGCTTCTCAAAACACTAATTTAATTAATTTAAAAAATTAAAAAAGTATTAATTTAAACACTTTTAGTGTTTGCTTTGAAATATTATTTTCTGAAAAAAACCAGAGAATCTTCTCTTTATGGAAAAAAAAGACCAAATCTCAAAGTTAGCCCCATTTAACCACCCAAGAATACCTTCAAAATGGAAATATTTGAGAGGCAGCTCAAGGATTAAAAACGTGTACTGCTCCTGCAGAGAACAGGGTTTAGTTCTCAGCAACCATGCTGGGTGGGTGGCTCCTAAGCACCTCTACTTCCAATTCCAGGGGAATTCAATTCCCTCTGGCCTCCACAGGCACCTGTGTGCATAGTGTGCACATAAACTCATGTAGCCACATATACATAAATACAAAATAATCTTAAAATAAATAGAAATAATGAAGTAAATGGAGGGGGAGGGATTTTCTCCAGTATATAGATGCTGCCTGTGAATACTTCAAAGAAAATATTGTAAGGGATTATTATTTCTAGATAAGGAAGGTTGGGAAAGTCCAGAAATAGAATTAAAGAAAGCAAATTAAAAATATGGGGCAAGAGAGCAAACAAAAGACAGGAGAAATATGCAGAACAACAGTATTATTTAATCCACACACAGAAATAGGGCTGAGGGCAGGACTCAAGTCAAGATTAAAGGACAGAGGAAACAGAAAAATCAGTTATTTTTCGAAATAATACGCTGAGACAAGAGGATAAAAGCATTAGAAAGGGAGGGGAGAAGGGAGGAAGGAAGGGGATACATGGGAAGAAAAAGCAGGGAAGGAAGCCAGTTCTGAGCTATTAGCTTTCTATACACCTATTTTCATCCACCTATCACATTCTAACCAACCAATACTTTAGGCCACTAGCAGGAACCACAATCTAATATCTTATTTGTAGTGGTCTCCATTTTAATTTTACTTTTATTTTTTATCTTCCCATAGAGCTCACACTGTCTTGGAACTCACAATCCTTCTGCTTTTCACTTCTCAAGAGTTTTGGGCTTATAGGCATGTGCCACCATACCTGGCTTTCAACTTCTGCTTGTCCTATGACACCAAACACTGACTTAATTATTTCCCTCATTACCCTTACAAACTACATAACCATAATACAAAGATGAAAACAACTTTTACGTAGTCAAAAACCGACTGTAAATCATGTACATAAAACATGTCTTTGAAATTAAATGCTTCTGAAAAGGGACTTACTTATTCTTTAATTCTGAAGTGGCATCCATGTCTTTGAACTCCCCTGCGATATGAACTATGCCATAACAGGTAACTGCAAAGGCCAGAAGTGTCTGAAGAACTATCTGTGAGTATAAAGATGCAGATTAACATATAGCATATGAATGCTACTGGAACTGACAATCTGCTTTCCCCCTCTGGGCGACTTTTATTTTAGATGAATATTCTTGAATAATTTTTACTAATTCTTTGAGGCTTTCATACCATTTATTTTGATGATATGCCTCCCATTTATCCCACCCACATGTCTCAGTTTCTTTGACCCCCAAGTTTGTATCTCTTCTACATTAAATTATTGTTTAATAACCGACCCCAGGAGTCAACCTTTAAGAAAAACTGTCCCTCCCTTCACAGAAGCCATTAACTATCCACAGTGCATCAGTGAGGAGTAGGGACTCATGGACCCTTCCCACTCCACGCTTGACTGTTGAGTGGACTGATGCTGTGCAGGTGACCACAGCTGCTCTGAGTCGTGAGTGTAGCACTCTTGTCACAGCCAGAAGAGACTGTTTCCCTCTGATCCTCCCTGACTTCAGGCTCCTACAGTCTTTCTGCCCCATCTTTCAAGACGGTCTTTGAGCCTTGTGGAAGGGGTATAATATAGAGATCCCATTAATCATGGCTGAAATCAGTGAAATAAAAACAAAAATATAAAGAATCAGTGAAACAAAGAGTTGGCTCTTTGAAAACATTAACAAGATTGGCACACCTTCAAGCCAAGTTAACCAAAAGAAATAAATGAGTGAAATTAATAAAATTAAAGAGGAGAAAGGAGACATGGAGAGTATTCAATCCTTTTAACATTTACATTCCACCAAGCTGGAATAATCTTTTCAAACAGATGATTTTCTAGATGTGTGTGATCTACCAAAATTAAAGCAAGATAATGTGAATAATTTAAAGAGTTCCATACTAACCGATGATATAGAGGCAATAATTGAAAATCTCCCAACTAAAAGAAGCTCTCTGGATGACTTCTAACAAACATTCCTCAGAGCCACTCATCAAGGGGTCAGTTCTTACTTGAAATGATTTGTACTCAGACACAATAAAACCTCTTAAGTACAATAACACTCCTGATGATTTAGAAAGTGAACTTAGCAACATGTTCACAGAAGCAAAATCACCAAGTACTGAATGGTACTAAGCCCCTCAGAACTCAAGTACCAAACTGTCTGCTTCCAAGAGCAATTAAAACTCCTTTTTGTTATTGCTGTTTAGTAGCAGAGGGCACAAAGCATATGAGCACAATATAAAGGAGAGCAATGAAAAGGTATCAGATACCCACCAACCAGCTAAAGGTCCAGTCTTTCCTCCTGTCTCACTTGAAACAGTCAAGTTGGCATTCACAATTCTCCTGCACCAGTCTTTCCAGGTACGCCACCAAACATGGCTTCCCAGAACCTTCCTTCTCAAAGTTAACTACTATACCAGTAATCCATTCCTTGTTCTTCCTGACAGTTTTCCTTGTGCTTCTGAACAATTTAAGGATGTCTAAAACACATTACCATTTACTTTTACTCATTGTGACTCTCATTTAAATGCACTCAAATACATTCTTTTGAGTCTAGCCATCTTCCCTCAACATTGTGAGATTCATCCCTGCAGCAGTAATCTATTCCTTTTCTTTGTGCTTAGTACCTATCATATGAAAGCACCATGGCTTACTGCGTTATTACTGGGAATGTGGGATGCTTCTTGACATTTCTACAAGGCCAGCATAAATATTCCTACATGTTTCCTGGTACACAGGAATGGAAACTCTTGAGAACAGAGGATGTATGTGTTCAATGTATTACATAACACCAAACTGCTTTCCAAACAGGTTGTGCAAGCAATAATCTGAATGTTTGAAATTAACCACATAGGATTATGAGCCTATTTTCTGAGTTACGATCACATGATTTTTATTTTGAAAATATATATGTGATTATATGTTTGTATATAGCTCCCAAGAAGAGAAGGTAAAAAGAGGATGAGCAAACAGCCACATGTACCACATCTTTAAAGAGAGACAAAACTAATCACAAGCTATCACTGTCTAAATTAAAAATTAATGACATCTGAAATGTCACTTTACATTCCAACCACTAATATTCCAAAGAGATTGTCTTGTTTTGTTGTTGTTTTTAAGACAGGGATTCAGTTCCATGTTGCTGAGCAAAACCTTATTTTCTGAGCCTCCTTTTCTACATCCCAAGTGCTAGGATTATAGGTGTGTTCCATCATGTCCACTTTATCGGGTGTAGAGGAGAAAACACAGGGATTTGTTTATGCCAGGCAAACACTGTACTGAGTTACATCCCTAGCCCCACAGAGAATGTCCTTCATAGAACACACTGTTAGTAAGAATGTGAAAAACCAATGGATTGTCATCAAAATACATTCCAGAAAGATTATGTCCATGAAAAGGTAACTCTGAAGTAGGTTTACTGGCACATGCCTGTAATCTCAGCACACAGATGAAGGCAGCAGACTCAAGACTTTCAAGGCCATGCTTGGGCCATATGATTTCAGTGCTTACTTAGGCCACATAGACTCTGTCTCAACAAACAAAACAGGAACGTTAGCTAACTATAAAGCTAAATACACACTTAGCATTAGAGAGCGAATCTGGGAGCTCTTCCCTCGGGAAGACTATTTCTCCATGCTCTCGGCATTCCTTAGCTGGCTGTGCTTTGTCTAGGGCTGAGGCCCCATGGGCATCTCTGAAATCATACACATTCAAGTAACATTGCAAGAACTGAGCAGGTTGTATTTATATATTTAGGAATATATACACATATGTGTATGCATATAACAATAATTAAAGAAACAGAGGCCATGAAGTTGAGTGAGAGTGGGGGATGAGTGCACGGGAAGCATTGAGAAGGAGGAAAGGAAAGGGCAAAATGATACAATTATATTTTAATTTCAAAAACAATTTGTAAACTACACATGCAAGTGCATAATGCTTTTTTAAAGGATCTAGTTTTCACCTTAATTTTGCCATTTGGTTCATATTTATAGGTGGGGGCAGTAAGTGCCATAGCATAAGGAAGGGTTCAAATCTGAGCCATCTGGCACAAGTTGGATCTCTCCTACCATGTAGGTTCCAGGGATTAAAGTCAAATTATCAGGCTTTTCAGCCAGCGTCTTTCCCCACTGAGACACCTCGCCAGCCCCCGCAAAGCTGTCTCAGTTAGGTAAAGTACATGCAGCAAGACAACACTGTCCATACACTCTACAGCCTAAACACTGATGCCCTTTAAACTATTAAGAGCAAATGTGAAGTTGCCAGGGAATGGGATCAGTTTTGTTGCTTCCACTGTTTTAATTTTGAATGATTAGATATTTTCACACTATTGTTTAAGTTTGTTACAAAGAACTTACAGTTTTGGTAAGTTTAAATCTAATAACAGTAAACTAGTAAAACAGTCAAGTGAGGACTAGGATTAACTCAAGTTGAAAGCCACCTTTTTCCGCACTGCTTGTTCTTAACCTTCATTTTCAAAAGAACTAACTGTTGGGACAGTGAAATGGCTGAGCAGGTGAGGATGCTTGCCATCAAGCCTGACGACCTGAGACTTTTTTCCCTGGGACCCACATGGTGGAAGAAGAGACCTGACTCCTGCTGTTACACTGTCACATAAGTGACCTACACACTTACGCTGTGGCATGAACTGCTACACGCATAATAAAATATTTAAAAAGGAATTTTTATAAAAATTTGAGCCAAATGACAATTTTTAAAGGCCATTTTATACTGTCAATACAGAGACACCCCCATTTCCTTCTTTAGCTTTTGTTTTTACGACAAGGGTCTTATTCTGTAGTCCAAGTTGACTTCAAACTCACACCAATCCTCATGCCTCAATCTCCAAGCGCTGGGATTATAGGTATAAGCCTCCATGTCTGATCAAAAAGGTCTAATAGAATTTTTTTAAGATTTCAAAATCTTTCGATTTTACAGTGATAAGAGCAGGTAACAGCTGGGCAAGGTAACACAGGACTTTAATCCTAGCACTCAGGAGGCAAAGAAAGAGGCAGAGGCAGAAGCAGGTAGATCTCTGTGAATTTGAGACCAGCCAAGTCTATATAGCAAGATCCAAGCCATTCAGAGCTACATACTGAGACTCTAATTCAAAAAAATTTAATAAAAAAGAAGCAGGTAACAAATGCCATATCATGCTTGAAAATTATAAAAAAAATTAAAAAGACAAAATAAAAATTGTCATAAGCAAAGTGACTGATTTTAAATGTGTACTTAATGGAATATAAACGACCAACTTACATCTATTGGTAATGATTCATCTTCCTTTTCTGTTAGTCGCATATAAGAACGATCTAGAAAGCAGAAGCACACCATTAGGAAATTATAGCCCATTTTCCTTTCTTAAAATACAAGAAAATCAATAGACCAAAGTGGTTGACTTATATACTACATAAAGTAATGATCCCAGATTCCTCAAAAACCTCTTCTAATATAGTTAGCCTTATCTTTATGAATTAGTTTATGCTTGTCAAGGCCTGTCTTATCACCTTAAGTAAGTGACAGATGGCAAATATGAAACCGAAAGAACTAAGCATAATTTTTCATTAGTATAGAAACTCTAGAAATTTTGAAACTGTTTCTTTCACTAAGTAGTCAAAGAAGTCATAACTATTTAACAATCAATAGGACTACAAACATTTTCAATGCTCAATGACCCTGCCACTGCATAGTGAAGCCAAAGTGAAAACTGGTATGGAAATGTTCCTCTTCAGTGCAGTGATGTAACTCGAGTTCCAGGACTTCAATTTCTGTCCTTGCTACTGCTTAATTCTGCTGCTGCCTTCACTTCTGCAGGCTGCAAGGGACTGAAGGCTGCGATCAGGATCTAGAAACTGGTAACCCCAAGTCATACATAGCACCAGCTTTTCTGTTTACTACAATTTACTGTACCTCATTCAAGACATCCTCAGCAACTCCAGCACTTACTTCAATTGCAGAATGTTACAATGGGAAAGTGAACAGAGTTGCACTGCCTCAGTTTCCTCTGTGGCAAATGGGAACGTGAAAGGTGAACAGGGTTTATTTCGTGTATGAACAGTGAGAGCTCTGCTATATCAAAGGTCACTATGGCAGAGATGAGCATGCTCCAGCACCATAGGATGCTATCTGCTGCCACAATTTCCCATGACACAACTAGTGTCAAAGGTAAATGGCAGTCTTTTGCCAGCACGAGCAGTGCAGAGGTCTTGCTTCAGTCCACAAGGCATTCTTAGCACTTGAAAAATATAAAAATCCAAAATCTTAATTCTACATCAAGCAGGACAATATTATTCTAGATGAAGTAGGACAATCCACTTCTAGATTAAATAGGACAATCCCTAATTCATAATGTACTCTAGACTTAAAATGACTTGTGTGAATGTATTGAGTCTGCTTAAAAAAATATGCAGGCAGAGTATATTTGAACTTACAGAGCCTGTAAGGACAGGGATAAAAGCAAAATCAATCCAATATCATATGCTGTTTGGATTAACCTTTTAATGACACACTTCTAGCTAACTTTCTTGTTTGAATGAAGTCTACTCTGGAAATTTAAGACTATCTTCAGCTAGGCATTTCTTCACTGGGAAAATGAGGCTGTTGGAGTTCAAGCAAGGGCCTTACTTGCTTTGTGACTATAGTAGAGCCAAAGCTTACTTCGAAAATAACCAGTACTCCAGTGTATCCTATTCTCCTCCAGGACAGTGCTTCACAAACTATAAATCACCCAGGGATTTATTAAAACGAATATTCTGATTCAACAGTTCTGAGGTGGAGCCTGAGTAGACACTAACAAGGTCCCAGGTGATGTCCACGATGCTGCTCTACTGACCACACTATGAGCAGCAAAGCTCTAAGGCACTTTCCCCAGGGTCCCACCAAATTACTACTCCCCATGAACATACATACACACATACATACACATACACACACACACACACACACACACACCTTTGGAACATTCACATTATCTTACTGCAATTATTTGTTGGCCCACTAGTTTTTCCACTAGTCTAAGAATTCCCTTAAAGGAATCAAGGAACCTCTAGCACCTAAAAGCAGAAGCAACTTCAATTATTGATCTGAGAAAACAAACAAAAACAAAAAACAAAAAAATACAAAAATAAAAACCCACCATACAGCACCGTTATCATTTGCCCAAGGTCACACAGATTTAACAGTTAAGCAAAATGTTAACAACCAACCTTTTAAACCAGTCCACTGCTCTTTCCCCGTGTCACAGTGCCTCCCTGAGGCAAGCGGTCACTTAACTTCTCCGTCTTTGCCTGGACAGCAGAGTGGCCGGGATGCTGTCTAGCTAGCTGTCACGATGCCACATGCATGCAAAGTTCTCAATTCCACACTTTGTCTTAGCTACCTAGGCTGCATATGGCATGTCGTGTCTGGAGTTCTGGGACAGAGTCCCGGTCTGAATTCTTTCTCAAACCTCAGCAACCTCTTCTGGCCGTCCTGCAATCTAGGTGTTCCTCAGCCATCTGATCTCAAGCCCTCCGCTGAGGACCCTGCACGGCTTTACTTAGTCACCCCGACCTAAAACGGCTCTCCTGCACTGGGTTCAACAGTCCCTTAGGGGAGCGCCCCCACAGCCCCTGGTGTCCCCCACGCGAGCGGTCCCAGTCCCTCAGTTACTTACGCTGCGCAGCTGAAAAGGCAGCGTGGGCTAGGGCAAAAAGCCCGACACCTACAAGCCCCTTCCACAGCGACGGCGCCATGATTCAGAAGGAGCGGCAGCCCAACAAAAGGAGACGAAGGGCGGCAGAGGTACTCCTCCTTTCACCGGCGGGCGTCCACGCGGCGCAGGAACATGACGTCACCAGAGCCCTGGGCGCGAAGTGCCGGCGGTGGCCAGACCCAGAGAGCCGCCGAGAGAACGCGGAAAAAGGAATGCCGGGAAGAAGGGGACAGCGACACGGAAAAAGGGCCTGAGGCCTCCTCTGCGACTGCGCAGTGCAGCTTCCCGGAGAGAGGCAGGGCTGAGTTGGGGGCGTGAAAGAACAGGCCGAGCGAGACCAATGGGGAGACGAGGTAGAGCGTCCGCAAATACGCGCCGGATTTGGAGAAGGGGCGGGACTTACGGAAAGGCCTGGGAGGAGAAGAAGGTGGGGCTGGTGGCGTTGCTAAATGGCTGTGGGCGTAGAACTCGAAAGCCTGGTACTTGGTATTTGATAATTGGTTAATTGATTTGGTTTTCCTCCCAACAGAGTCCTTTCCTTTCACTAAGTCTTTCTTATGCCTCTGGCCTCAGAAACGGTTACCGAGGCAGGTTGCAAGGGCATCAACGTGAGGAAGTAAATAAAGTGTAGAGAGTAACTTGGGGGGTATGGAGCCCTGAACTCTCGCATGTTGGGGACGCTCAGAGCATTGGTTCAACATCTTACCTTTCTGCTTTACGTTTCTATGAGCAAGATCCACACAAAAGAGAGTGTAGCACAGCGGGACTGTTTTGTCATGAAGAAAGCTAGAATGTATGAAGGGAGAATAAAGGGATGTTGGAAACAGTCTGATGAGCACACAACTGTAACCTTTCTCCATTTTTATCTTCATCTCCTAAAATGTAGGCATTCAGAAGGAGAGTTTTTCCTGGATCTCTTTTCGCTCTACTCTCAGCAAGCTCATTAGTTCATTTCCACTTCAGACCAGCTTAGTTTTTCCAGTGATTCCAAATCAACAACTTTACCTCAAATACCATAACTCCTTAGCTCCAGATCAGCATTCCTAGCTACTCACTGCTGAGTATTCATTTGCGTGTGAGTAAACCCTGTGGGCACGACATTTTTATGGCCAAAGGTAACTCACACCCTCAACTCTATATAAGTTACTTCAGTGCCCCTGGCTGAGTGGCACAGCTTTGTTGATGTCATATCACAAAATAAGTGTGAAGCCTGATTACCATTCTTTCCCATCAGTCTCCAAAGAACTGTGTCATCTGAATCAGTTGACTCACCAGTACCTGGTCAGTACTGCTGGTCCTTACCATGCCTTTGAAAGTTGAAGCATTCTCAGGTATGATCTCCTTATTCTATTCTGACTTTATATCATCTTCTAAACGATGTTATTTCTTTATTATGTTTGTTGGGTTGCTATTGTTTGCTGCCTCTCTTCCCACTCTAGGATGGGAGCTGCAAGAAGACAGCTTTCTCCCTCTCTAGAACATTGTCAAACAGCAGGCATTGCATACAAACATGTTGGATGAAGGGTGAACAACTGTTGGTGAAGAACAAAGAGTGTTTTTATCACTGAAAAGATCTTTACAGAGATTCAGTCTAGTTCTTAAAAGCCTGTGGTCTTTTGGTATGCTTAAGTTTCTTCAAATCTGAAAAACTGGATCCCATCACATTAAGTCATAGTCATCACTGTTCTCTGGACCCTCTACACACAGTGCTTGATCCATAGCAATTGCAGTAGCATATATTCCTTACAAAAGGACAAGTAACAATGAACTTCAGAATCAGAACAAGCCAACTCAACACTATTTAGTTGACAGGACGGTGCTTAAGAGGAGGAGTTAGGGGGAGGACTGAAGGGGTTTGCAACCCCATAGGAAGAACAACAGTATCAACCAACCAGACACCCCAGAACTCCCAGGGACTAAACCACCAACCAAAAAGTACACATGGAGAGACCCATTGCTCCAGCTGCATATGTAGCAGAGGATTGCCTTGTCAGGCATCAATGGGAGGAGAGGCCCTAGGTCCTGTGGAGGCTCAATGCCCCAGTGTAGGGGAATGACAGGGGGGGGTGTGGCAGGAATGGGTGGATGGGTGGGGGCACACCCTCATAGAAGCAGGCTGTAGGGATAGTGGGTTTGTGGAGGGGAAACTGGGAGGGGGGATAACATTTGAAATGTAAATAAATAAAATAACCAATAAAAATTAAAAATCACATCAAAATTTTGTTTTAGCTTAGATAATGGTCATATTTAAATGGAAATAAAACTTTTCCACTTGACCTAATAACAACTTTTCCATGTGATCTAATAACAAGTTATCTGAAGCAGAAAATGATTAATAAAATGTTAGAGGGTTTTGAGAGGGAGAAAGCGACAGACTCTCACTCTGTAGTCTCTGCAGGCCTCAGAATCATAAATGAAATTTTTGTGCTTTATCCTCCCACCCAGTGCTGGGGAACTTAGCTTGTAACACCGTGAGCAGCTAAGAGTTTTCTGGGAGTGTCTGAATTCTGGGCCACTTCTGAGAGAAAGACAGAGACAGAGACAGAAACAGAGATATTATGGAGAAATACACCTACTGAGAAGTCTGGTATTTGTATAAGCCACCAATGCATTTTCCTATGCTTTAGAGAAGTGACTTGGTCCTAGAAAAGCAGTTTTGCTTTCTCTATTCACTTAAGATATGTTTGCATCTCTGCGTCTCACTCTTAAAGATTCATTTATTTATTATATGTAAGTACACTGTAGCTGTCTTCAGACACTCCAGAAGAGGGCATCAGATTTCGTTATGGATGGTTGTGAGCCACCATGTGGTTGCTGGGATTTGAACTCGGGACCTTTGGAAGAGCAGTCGCGCTCTTAACCACTGAGCCATCTCACCAGCCCCCCTGCGTCTCACTCTTTTTCATGCATCAGCACAATTTTGACCTTTATCAGTGTATCAAATACCAGAAAACTGGCCTAGGTTTACCTTTTCTAGTCACAAACTGTTAAATTTCATGGGCTTTGCTTGGAAATAGGGTCTTGTCACCGTGCCCAAGCTGGCTTCAAACACTTGAGCACAAATGGTCCGTATGCCTTACCCTCTCCAGAAACTATAGTACTTCGGACATGTATGTACCACCATGCCTGTGGAATCACATTTCAATTGTCTATAAATTCCAACTTAAAGGGAGACCAAGATTTTCATACATAGTTATTGATAAATGTATCATACAAATAGGTAACTAACATGTATTCCAACATGGTTCAGCAGTTTGGGGTTAGTCCCAGAATACAAGATGTGAATACCAAGAGCACCTGAGTTCTTAGAACAAAGCTCAAGCTATCTGGGACACAGTACTTAAATTCCTATGTGACCACAGAAGTGCCTTAACTAACTATCCATCCCTGAAAAAAATGAAGACACTCTCCACATGTGTCATGGGTTAATGATATAGAAGTGGGAATAATAGTAGCTACAGTATTTATAGAGAAATGTTTCCCAGATTAATCTGTTGACTAGAGACAGTGCCCCAGCACTGGACCTCTGTTCCGTGCCAGCCAAGTTCTTAAGTTATCTTTGTATGTCATCATGAACATTCCAAGCTCTCGCTCGCAGTTTCCCTTTCCTCTGGCATTCTCTGACCAGGTTTGAAAATTCACTTTCCCTGTAAATATGTTCCTATTACATATATCTATAAGAAGAATATATAGTATGTACTAAAAGGGCTTCTGAGATGGATTAGCAGGTAAGAATGTCTGCGGCCAAACCTAATGACCTCAGTTCAACCCACAGAATCCACGTGGTGGTAGGGGAGAGAATAACTTCTTGAGAGAGTGCATATGCAAATATACATACACACACACACACACACACACACACACACACATGCGTGCACAGATGCTGAATTAAATAATCAAAAAAACCTTTTTTTAAGTTATTTATATTAAGAAATATATCTCTGGGTAACAAATTCTAGACCTCTATTGATTACTAGGCAAACTAGCCTGGTTGCCTTCCCTCTCTGTCTGTCCTCCCTCCCTCCTTTCCTCCTCCCTTCATGGACTTATCAGCAAACAGGGAATTGAATACGTCTTTCTCAGGTAAGGAACCAGATCAATAAAAGAGCAGAAACAGAATCATTCAGACAAACATTTCTTCCCTAGATCCGTATAGGCTTTACCTTACACATCCATCACGCACACAGTGCTTGTCCAGCCTCCCTGAAGACACATAAGTAATCTGCCAGAGAAGCATTCACACAGTTTTTCTTTTAAACAACAACAACAACAACAAATGAGGACAAAGCGGAATCCCTCGGACACATTTTCCCCTTTAGCTAGGCAGACGTGTAGCCCTTATCAGACCCTAGGCCTCTTTACAAACACCTTCTGGAGGCTCCAGGTGGCTCCCTAGCTCCCAGAACTGGAGTCCAGGTCTCTGCTTTGAAGCTCTCCATAGGAAACTAACAAACATTTTCAAAATTGACACTGCACCCATGTCTTTTCTTCTCACAGCCATAGTGTGAGACACACCAAAACATGTATCTCAAAAAAAAAAAAATCTAAGTAGTACCTTGGCTTCGGGAGACTCCAGTCTTCATGTGATTGTATTTACATGATGCATGGCTTCTTTGCTGGATTACTTCTACAACAGTTTTCTAGACCATGTGCTGCGGACTGGGGTAAGGTTTGCACGCTGGATTTTCCTTCTGTCCATCTGATAGCTAGAAGGAGTTAGTCATGTCCTCTGTGCTTCCATTTCCTTACCTGTAATTTGAGGTGAACCATAGCTATCAGGATTGAGTGACACGATGCCTTGGAGGTGTGTGAGTAATCTCACACATTGTAAGCACTCAGTAAATGTTGACTATTATTGTTTTTATTATTTAAAAATATTTATTTTAAAAATTGTGTGTGTGCGCGTGCGTGTGTTGTGAGTGTATCTGTGGATGGGTATTGTGCACACGAGTATAGTTGCCTACGGAGACTAGATGTGCAATGTCACTCCTTAGAGAGGGAGTTACAGTTGGTTGTGAGCTAGCTGCCTGATGTGGGTTCTGGGAATTGAACTCTGCTTTTTTTTTTTAAAGATTTATTTATTATTATACATAAGTACACTGTACCTGTCTTCAAATACACCAGAAGAGGGCATCAGATTTAATTATGAGTGGGTTGTGAGCCACCATGTGGTTGCTGGGATTTGAACTCAGGACCTTTGGAGTTGGTTTTCTCCTTCAATCTTTATGTGAGTTCTGGGTCTCGAACTCACATACTCACATCCTCATGTTTATAAAGTAAATGCTTTACCTTTTAAAACTATCTCTAAATCCCCATTATTATTTTAATCTCTCTCTCCCCCTCCCTCCCTCCCTGCTCTCGCACGCCCTCTCTTCTCTTCTCTTCTCTTCTCTTCTCTTCTCTTCTCTTCTCTTCTCTTCTCTTCTCTTCTCTTCTCTTCTCTCTCTCTCTCTCTCTCTCTCTCTCTCTCTCTCTCTCTGTGTGTGTGTGTATTCATGTGCATGAGTACAGCAGGTACAGGTCAAAGGACAACCCTAGGAGTTGGTTCTCACTCTACCTTGTTTGATACAGGATCTTCTTGCTAGGTGTGTATGTCAGACTAGTTAACTCATGAGCTTACAGAGAGCCTTCCGTCTCTGCATCTCATCTTTCTGTAGGAATACTGGGATTACAGATGTGAGCTAGCTAATCTTGCATGTGCGTCCTGGGGATCCAAACTCATATCGTCTTGCTTGTCCAGCAACTGTTTTACCCACTGAGTTATCTTCCTAGCCCCTGTTATTTGTATTGATCTTTCTACTTTTCTAAACTAAAGAGATTCCCTATTCTATTAATTTTTCCTAAAACATCAGTTGATTCTTCCCTTTGAATTTTTGGTTTTGGTTTTCTTTTTTTTTTTCAAGACATGATTTTTTTATGTAGCCCTGGCTGTTCTGGAACTCACTCTGTAGACCAGGCTGGCCTCAAATTCACAGAGATCTGCCTGCTTCTGCCTCCTAAGGTGTATGCCACCACCAACCATTTGTTTTTTGTTAATTGTTGTTTTTTTGTTTTTGAGACAGGGTCTTACTGTATAGATCTGCCTGCTTCTGTCTCTTGAGTGCTGACCCATTGATTATTTTAATTGTTGTTCTTGTGCTCATTTTTAGCATGACTCTATCTCTTAGGGCTTTAGTATGAGGGTAATACAAACATACACTTCAAAAGGGGGGGGAGGTTGCAGCTAGAGAGATGGCTCAGTAGTTAAGAGCACTGACTACTCTTCCAGAGGTTCTGAGTTCTATTCCCAGAAACCACATGGTGGCTCACAACTGTCTCTATTGGGATCTGATGCCCTCTTTTGGTGTGTCTGAAGACAGCAACAGTGTACTCACATACATAAATTAAATAAATCAATCTTTTTAAAAAAATCTGAAAGAGAAAATATTACTTGCTNTCCCCCCCCCCAGCACATTGGGATGGAGACATGAGGAAATCAATTGTGTGAAATATTTTTCGTATTTATACTGGTTCCAAGTTAGTCGCTGTGACCGCTCTGTGCTCTGTTGGGATATAAGGTATTTACTTTGGTATTGCCTCAGAACTGACCTCATGATGTGCTTTGGGAAAAGTCAGGATGTCCCACAGTTTCAGTACTGAACATATTGCTCACCACTCGATTGCTGCTCTGATGGCACTCCTGAACTGTCATGCTATATTTCTAACTGTCTCCTACAACGTCTGCATGTGGATTTCCCACCAGTCTCCTTTGTAGTTTTGGGACAGGGTCTTATTGTCATTTATTCCTGGCTGGTCTGGCACTTGTTATGTAAGCCAGGTTATCTTCAGACTCATGACAGTTCTTCTGTCCCAGCTTTCTGAGTGCTCAGATTATAGTCACATATCACCATGCCTGGATCCCCACAAGTTTCTTTCTTCCAACCTGTCCATAGCCAAGTCCAGCCTTATGACTTCCTACTATTACTGCTAATAGGTTTTTGTTTTCCAGTTATGCGAGTTCCAACCTGGGAGTCCTTTGTCAGTGTCTTTTTGTTCTTTCTGTCAGTGCTAGGGACTGAACCCAGGCCTTGCACATGTTGATCAAGTACTCTCCCACTGAGCTGCATCCTTAGCCATCTACACTGGATTTTGTATCAGTTTGCCACATTTACTCTTTCATTCCTGTCATACCCAATAAATTAAGGCCCTATTACATTTAATACTACTTCTGCTTAATTTTATATCTTTTATCTATTTTGGGGGGGGGAGGTAAGAGATTGTGGTTTTCTGAATGAAAAATGTTCCCCCATAGACTTGGATATTTGAAGACTTGGTTCTAAGTTGGTGGTGCTGTTTGGAGGGGTTTAGGTGGGTTCAGTATGTCATTGGGGGCAGGTCTTGAGGTTATATAGTCTCACCATACTCCCAATATGCTCTCTCTGCTTCTGGCTTGCCTTTGAAGACATGAGCTCCTGGCACCCTGCTCCTGCTGTCATGCCTGCCACTGCTGTGCCTCTCCACCATGTTGGGCTTTTATCCCTCCCGAACTATAAGCCAAAGCAAACAGTCTCTTTCTTCAATGGTGTTTTGTCACAGTGACAGAAAAGTAACTAATATAGAGAAGGCACAGAATCTCACTGTGAAACCCACGCTGGCCTCAAAATCTTAGTGCTCCTACCTGCCGCAGCATTCTGTGTGCTGGGATCACCATGAGAAGGTGTGGAGGCCATGAGAAACTGCTTTTCTAAACTCCTGATTGGCGCCCCCAATCCTCATCTCGCTGCATGATATTTATTCTGCTTTCTGCTGCCAAACTCACATTGGGGAGATTTTTGAATGGGACAATGAAGGAATCAAACATTTCACTTGCATTTTAGATCTTCCATAATGTGACCTCAAGCAAACTTTCCTACCTTTCTCCCAGTACATGAGTTAGTTAACTAACTGTTTATCAGGCACTTCCATTGAACTAACAATTGTGCTGCGCACTAGACTAAACTTATCTGTGTTTTTCAGTTATCAAGTATTTACTGAGTACTTACTATGTACCTGGCATTGCAAAGTCCTCTTTCAGTTTATCCTTGAATCGAGTCTATGTTCCCATGGAAATTCAATGCCCCTTGAAAACATGGAGATTTCTTTTGTACTCAATAAAATTCAAGGGACATTTATTTGGTGCAGTGGCGTGGTATATATTATTGAATACTTTTTTGCATTTTCTTTTGTTCGTGTGATTGTGTGTGTGTGCACGCGTGTGTGCGCCACACTATAACTTGCAGGACTCAAGTTTTGTTCTTCCACCATGTGAGTGAGGCTTATCAGCATATATCTTTACCCACTGAGTCATCTTGCCTTCCCCAGAGTACTTATTTTGGTTAAGTTTTATACTAGGTGCTGTTAGTAAAGGACAAAGTAATATCTAATTTCTGCCTTGAAGGTGTTCATGATCTTAGAAAATGAATATGATAATGTATTGGGAGAGCTAGGACAGAGATTTGCCTAGGGAGGTCAGCGTCCTTAGGAACAAGAGCCTCCAACTGAGTCTGAGGGCATCCTGGGAAATCAGTGACTTTCAGTTCAAGCTTTGTCAACCAAGTAGAAGTTAATTTTGGAAGGATGGAGTACTTACTAGCCAAGCAGCAGCAGCAACAGCAGCATGGGAAAACATACAGGAGAGCCATTTGAACCATTACAGAACTACAAGGTGTAGTGTGTGTGTGTGTGTGTGTGTGTGTGTGTGTTTCAGAATATCTGAGGTAAATATTTCAGGGGAGGACAGACCATAATAGTGGAGCAGCAGTCTGGGGCCACAGTGTTCCCAGCATTGTGCTCCATGTTGAGGGGCCAGAACTGAATGGGTGACACTAGAGCAAGGGTGAACATAGAAAAGCAGAGTGGAGCTTCAAAAAGTGCTGTCTCATAGGAAGCTGGGAATGAGTGACAGGGACTAAGGCAGAGGTCACACTCTTCCCAGAAAGGGTCAGATAAATACCTTAGGCTTTACAGGCCCCAAGGCTTCTTTCAAAATTACCCAACTCTGCCCTTCTTTCAGAAAAACAGCCATAAACAGCGAGCAAACAAATGGCACCACTTTTCCTGGGCACTGAAGGCTTGATTTCACGTGAGGTGACTGTCACATCACAAAGGACCCTTTTGGGGTTTTATTATTTTTATTTAAAATGTCAAAACTGTCTTTAGCTTTCAGGTTTTTTTTTTTTAATTTAAAGATGATAGGTTTCCTGTGGCCCTTTGGCCAGAGTCTGATTTTTGATAACACCCACACTAGGGGATGCGATCACAGAAAAGATAGAAATGCGCTTGAAAAGCTTCTCTCGAGCAAGAGTCAACACAGTAACAATAGCAGTGGGAAAGCTTGAAGGAAGGGCTGCTTATCAGAAGCTACCTCCTGAACATGTTGACAGAGTAGCACGGGACAGCAAAGGGGTCCATGGTGGGGGTAGGGTGGATGATGATCAGAGCTGCTTCTGGAAGAAAGGAAAGCAGAGGTCAAGCTAGACTGAGGGCCATGTTTCTGAAAGGAGGAAGTACCTTTGACATGAAGCTGAAGTGGGGGTGGGCCGGAAGACATAATGTGATATTGAATAAATTGGAGAGCAGAATTTTCCCAGAATGCTTTGAGTGTCCAGTAAAAAGAGAAGCAAGGCTGGAATTCAGAGTTGTTTATCTGATTATTGAAGTCTCTTAAGGGTGGTGACAGGGCTGAGAGGAAGATGGAAAGCCCAAGAACCAGACTCTCAAGTACTCTCAGTGCGTAGGAGTGACCAGGAAGTGGTTAGGTGGCAAAAATAAGGAAAAGAGAAGGTGACAGAGCTTCCCATGAAGGGTGTGGCTTTGAACAAGCCGGAGGAAGCAAAGTGTCAGCTCCTTTAGGCTACAGGATTCATGGTATGTACGTGCATGCACACTTGTGCACAAGCATGTGCATGCACACACATGTTTGTGCATATAGGACAATAAGGTTGTGATGAAATGGACTACCTCCACTTGAAACTGCTTCAGAGCAAGGAAATGGAGGGGATAAGGGACCCTGAGAGCAGCATCCGAGGGGATTAGGTGCTGTGGAAAGCATGCTGGATGGATCAGGGACTGGCAGCAAAGAAGAGAAAGGCAGCTGGGAATGAGAAGTGGAAACTGTGTGTTTGAGAGAGAATATTCTGAGGGGAGCCTAGGGTCATGGGTTTGACTGTCTGGTGAAGTTATTGCAGTGTAGATTCCTCCTGGAACCCTAACTACTATCAAGAGGCTGTTGGTGCAAAAGATTAAGTTGTTAGAGCCATGGGAACTGGTGGGAGCCTGGGGTTGGAAGAGATTTGTTCATTGTGGTCAAGAAAACACACCTGTGACTTTGTCCTTAAGATCCAGACCCTTGTCAGAAGGTAATTTTTGTGCAGAAGCAAAATAGCCTTGGAGTGAGTGGCTATGCCCAAAGGAGGTAAGCCTGTTCTGAGGTGGGAGTGGGGGAGGGGCATCCAGCTGGGTCTGAAGAGAGCACACTGGGAAACTCAGGCATGTTCCTTTCCTGAGTTGCTTGCCTGTATACGGTAAGGTGCCCAGCCCTGTGTGGACAGGGAAGGACAGTTAGACAGGAAACAAGGGAAAGGAGGCAGGTGGCCATGGTCTGCTTGGGACGACACAGAGCCCCAGCTACTAATAGGAAAGAATGGGCCGTTATTGTTGGAAAAAATATTCCTGGCCAGTCACACAGGACAACCATTCCAGAGTTGTTTTGATTTCCCTGAAGTTCGCTATCCTCACAGAGCTTAAGCAGTTTGTTAAGGAAGAGGCATCCAGTTCGCTATCCTCACAGACCAGGGTGGCTTGTAGTTGTTGTTGGGTGATGTGGCCCTGAGATGAAAAGGTTTCAAAATGGTATGCTATATACAAAATGGCAGGGTTGGGATAGATAGTAAATAGTACTGCTGATGTCATGAAGGCTTTGAGGAAGGATATATATTCAGAGAGGAAAGAATAAGCTAATTTAGAGGATAGACTCACTACCCAACAGATAGAGGCCTTAAGGAACAGTGGCAGGCCAGGGCTTGAAATGTGTAGCTTATTCGTGTAGAAGTGAAAGTCTAGATAAAACGAAGCCTAACTCACCTAAGGAGTGAGCCCGCAAGTATGGAGACTCTGAAAAAGTCCCCAAGCACAGCTCAACTATGGAGGTGAGCTGTGAAAATCTTGCCTCATGAGTTCTAGAGGGATCTGCAGAAATTCCTCTTTGGGGAAAGGGAAATGAAAGGTAAGGAGTCAAATGGGTAAGAAGCGGTGAAATTTGCCTTAAAGTAACAGTAAAAAAGACAACAGGGGAGGCAAAAGCCCTGTACCAGCAAAGATTTCTTCTCCAAGGTAGCACAGCTCTGAGGTAAATCTGAGCACAAACTTGATTGCCTACTCTTTGCAAGGCTGATGAACCTATGTGTTCATTCCTGATGATGGATGACATATATTAAACATTGACATCCAAAGAAAACCCGATTATACAGCTACATCTATGATCCATGCCTTTGTGTGAATTCTTTTTTGAACTCTTACAGTGTTACTGTTTCCCCAATAAGGGCAGAATAAGGGGATCCCGATTTAAATTACAGAGCTGGAGTTTAAGGCCACTCCCATGGGGACAACTTCTTATGCCTTTAAGAGACACTGGGGGACGATATCCAGATGGGTTATGAAGATCGATTTCTGTCCCCTTCCCAGCTGTCAGAATTGAACCCAAGTGGAGAGCGTGCAACCTGCTTCTGATGACACTGGCCCCGTGTTTCTTCAGAGGAAAACAGTGGATTAGATTCGATAAGTTTTCACTTTGGGACTGAGCTCTAGGCGTGCCTGTAGGTGGGTAGACAAGCCAAAGAATGGGGACAGGCAGGCGGGAGCTGTGGCTGTCACTTTAAGAGTGGAGGCCCTGCTGGGCGGTGCCTGCACCGCCGGCTGGGCTCTAGCCCCGCCCCTTTCCCGTGAGCCCACGGGGAGTGGTCGGGCCACGGGCGGCTGCGGGTGAGGAGAGGGGCGGGGGGCAGGGGGTGGGGGGAAGACATGGCTGGGGCTCGGCGCGGCTGGCGGCTGGCGCCCGTTCGCCGTGGCGTCTGCGGGCCCCGGGCGCGTCCGCTCATGCGGCCCCTTTGGTTGCTCTTCGCAGTGAGCTTCTTTGGCTGGACCGGGGCTCTGGACGGCTCCGGGGGAACGACCAGAGCCATGGACGAGGAGATCGTGTCCGAGAAGCAGGCGGAGGAGAGCCATCGGCAGGACAGCGCCAACCTGCTCATCTTCATCCTGCTGCTCACCCTCACCATTCTGACGATCTGGCTCTTCAAGCACCGCCGGGCCCGCTTCCTGCACGAAACCGGCCTTGCTATGATTTATGGCAAGTGACTTGGACCCCTGTCCCCTAGCTGGCACGGTCCCTTTCTCTGCTTGCCGGTTCCTTCACCTCCTGTCCTGGTCCTGCTCGGCCTACATTCTGCTCCCCTTCTCATTTCGTTTTCCACCTCGCCTTAAATCGTCCTCCGTTTCTCTGGCTCACCCCCTTTTATTTCTGCTACGCCCCCCATTTTTCCTATCTCGTTCTCAGCCTCGCCTCCCCATTTTGTCTGGCTCTCCTTGCTGTTTTCGCCTCCGACCCCACCCCCTTTTTCTCAGCTCCCTGCTGCCCCTTCTCTGCCTTCCAAGTTGGGGAGCAGGACGGGTGGGTGTAGAGGATGTGGGAAAGAGAGTCGGGTGCGGTGGATGGGATGGGGCTGGGGGCGGGGAAGACATCTTTGCAATCTCTGTCTCTGGGGTGTCAGTTTGTTTAAGGTTCGTTGAAGCTGCAGTAGTAGCTGTACTGCCAGCATCTGGCATTCATTTGGAACCAGAGTCGACCTTTACTTATTGCCCAGCTTTTGCTATGCCGCCTTTCTAGGTGCAAATGATAACCTTACTCCCGTGGGACCCACACAAACTAAAAACCTGAAGTAGGCTACAGAAGGCTTAGGGCATTTTAAATATTGTCCTCATTTATTATACTACACCTGATGGGGAGCCTTAGGGTTGACCCTTTGGATTCAGGCTTATGAAAGTGAGGACTAGTAAGAGTTATGGTTCTTCCAGCCGCATGTTACGTACCATATGATGAGAATTGGCCAGCCAAGTGGTAATTACGAACCTTCATGCATATGCATACGGGTGACTTGCTGTTGGCATGAGGTTATTGATCAATTGCTGTGTAAATGATTTTGGTTCTTCATTCACTGTGTTTTCTTTTGAGGTTATTTATCTGTGTGTGTGTGTGTGTGTGTGTGTGTGTGTGTGTTGGGGGAGGGACAGATGATACATAGGGGGTGGGGGGCGGAGAAAAAGAGAAAGAGACAGAGAGACAGAGGAGAGGAGGCAAAACAAAAACAAAAACAAAAAAACCAACCCATGGGCTTAGAAGCCTTTTGAACCATTTCTCTAGTCTTGTGAGGGGAAAAGATCTTGCTGACAGTCTCATATCTGCCTAGGAGGGTATGGCTGAAGAGATGAGGGTAGACAGACAATCCTGTCTGTGCAGTGCATGTGTGACGATTATCTTCATTTGGTACAGCCTTGAATTACTGAGCCAGTTGAGGTTTGTTTCTGAGACTTGAAGATGGGCATGCGAAGGCTTGGAACTAAAAGGCGTTTTTTTCATGCAGCCCCCACCCACCCACTTCAAGGAAACCCAGACTTCTAGAATGTGTGTGCATATCAAGGGTGGCAATAAAAGGTAGTTGTGTGGCTTAAGAAAGTGCATGGACTCAGGCTCCCATTCCATTTGTAAGGTAATAAATTCTAAGCATGAGGACTGTCCCTGTTTGCTAAAATGTCAAAAATGCCATTCAATTTGTAGTGCCCCTTAAGGCTAATCGGTCATACAAGCTATACATTTCATCTCCTTTCTCTGTGTGACACTGTATGTGACTTGTTTACTATCTTCAGCGAACATATACTGGGTAGTTTATTATTATATATTATATACAGGAACTATAGACATGCATATAATGGTATTTGAACTGTGGTTAAGTGCAAAATGAGCCTTATATTGTTAAAATAAGGGCTTGATCACAGATAAGCTCTTTCCTATTGAGAGAAATGGTATGCCATGGTAGTTGATGGTACGAGACTTCAGACCAGGGACTGGCATATTTAAAGGGCTGATTGTGAGGGTCATGAATATTGCATTTTATTCTCTTTTTTTCCTTTTTGAAAACTTAAAAAAAAAAGAAGTAAGAAACCAGGATGTGGAGAGAAGAAGAAGGGGGCAAGAGCACTGGCTACTCTTCCAGAGGACCTTAGTTCAGTTCCTAACCCCAACATAGTGGCTCAGAACCATCTATAACTCTAGTTCCAGGGACTCTGATGCCCATTTCTGGACTGTGGGCAGCACACACACAGAGAGATAACCAGCATACATGTGAGCAAAACATGCCAGCCACACAAAGTACAAATACATTTAAATTGTATGTCTTTAGGCTTTTAAAAAAAATGTAAAAGCCATTCCCAACTCTTGAGCCATGTAAAAACAGACTGAGGCCTGAAGCTGCAAACCCCTTGAGAGTCAGCCCCAGATTTCTGTTCCACAGAGCCAGCAACTCTGTGTGATTTTAGCAAGCCTCCGCTCATCTTTTCCTCTTACCTTTGTATTGGGAATAAATGATGAGAAAAACCTTTTTGTTAGCCTAGTTCTTGACTCCTGAGTAAATGCTCAGTAAATGATAGCTGTTCCTGTTGCTGTTGTAGCTGTGTGTTCTCAGGGTCAGAAAAGGTTTTTTGTTTTTTTTTTTTTCCCTTGCTTAGTCTTACAAGACACAAACAGTATGGCTTTTTTAAAAAAAATCAAATAGGGACTTTGGACGAGCCTGAAAATGTTTGTTCTTTGCTATCTCATGTCTGAAGTAAGAAAACACAGGATTGCTGATGGCCTTTTCTAACACTTCTACAATGAGAGTGAATAGTACCTTAGTAGTAATATTCCATGAGGGAACAACAAGGGTATCACTTGAAAACCATGAGATGCAAGAGTGTTAGTCTAGGAGTCAACCCTGGGATTGGCTTGGCATTCCACAGCTTGTCCCACTTTCTCATGAGAAATGACAACGGGCTATGGAACAATTCCTAACTCCCAAATCCAGCTCCCGACTAAATGGGATTGGAACGACGTGTTTCAAAGGTTCAGCAAACTGAAGAAAAAATGCTATTTATTTAATAGAAAGTTATCTGGTCCTTTTCCATAGCCCAGGCTAGTCTTAAGTCCATGGCAAATTCTGTCTCTGCCTCCCAGGGGCTAGGATGACAAGCTTTCATCGGCATGCCTAACTCATTTATCCTTGTAAGAAACAAGTGTAAAAAACCTTAAAGCACTGCTGGAATGTGCTGGGGTGTACACCTGTGATCACTGAACTCCGGAACTTGAGGCAAGAAGATTGGAGGCTGTCATGGTGTGCAGAGTGAGACCCTATCTCAAAACGAACAAACAAAAAGTGAACTTAAGTCACCCGTGTGGTCAGTTTCTAGATTGTAACTGAGATTAATAGTTGCTCTAGTTAAAAGCACTGACTCTGACATGTCGTATGGGTATACAATGGAGACCAGCGCTCAGCACTGGGTACCTTCACCTTGTTTTTTTGAGACGGGGTTTTCCAGTGAACCTGCAGCCCATGGGTGTGGCTAGAGTAGCTGGCCAGCAAATCCCATGGGTCTCTCTGTCCTCTACCTCTCCAGAGCTGGGAGTGTAGGTGTGCTCTAATGGAACCCTGTTGGTACATGGGCTTGGGGGACCCAAATTCAGAATCTGCGTGGCAAGAACTTTGCCAATTGAGCCATCTCCCGAAGCCCTGCAAACACAGTGTCAAGGCGCCCACGTGTTTTGCTTATTGGACTAGCTTTCTTAAGAAGCTTAAAAGTGAGTCACTGTTAGTGAAAATTGTTGCCATCGTTAATTAAGTCTGAAAAGTGTTCACTCACTGTGCTTGGACATAAGAAGCAAATGACAGAAAAAATATTTGTTTTGCCTTGGAGAATCTTACTTAGTCCTAGGATAAACTGTTAATTTTGTCAGTAAACATTTATTATTAAATGTCTGTGCTATGTGGCATATGGTGAGAAATGCATGTTCATGCCACATTCCTTGGCCTCAAAGTACTTACAGTCTAGTGACTTAATAGATAGTGTTTGCTGGGCAGTGATGGCACATGCCTTTAATCCCAGCACTTGGGAGGCAGAGGCAGGCAGATTTCTGAGTTCTAGGACAGCCAGGGATATACAGAGAAACCCTGCCTCGAAAAACAACAAAACAAAACAACAACAACAAAAAGATAGTGTTTATTGAGGATTACAGTGTGTTAGACTTTGTGTAATTCACTTTTAAGGAACATTTCGTTTAAACCTCATAACTCCATGATATGGGTACTCTTTACTGTGTTTCTCATTTACAGACATGGAGATTAGTGCTCAGAGAGGTTAACTGGTGAGCTGCTTGATATCCTAAGTCTAGTTAGGATTCAAAAAGTCTATCTGGTTTTAAAGTCCCGTTTTCTTAGCCAGTAAATCACAACAGCTGTCAGTAAAAGCTTTGACTTTCTTTGCTATCTTGAAATTCAATTAGCCATTGCCACAGAATTAACAGTGTTGTTTTAAGAGATTTTCTTTTTATACATATAAATATGTTGTCTTCATGAATATCTGTGCATCACATATATGTACTGCCCTCAGAGGCTCAAGACAGCATCAGAACCCCTGCGGCTGGAGTTAAAGATGACTGTGATCTGCCATCTGGGTACTGGGAATCAAACCTAGGCTCTTTGCCTGAGAAGCAAGTGCTTTTAAGCTGCTGAGCCTTCTCTCCAGGCTTCTCTAACAGCAGTTTTGAAACAAGTTATTAATGTTTTGATGAATGTATGCAGACTTTTGCTAGGGAGCCCTGGGCATTGAACCCAGGACCTCACTCATGCCAGATAAGCATCCTGCCACTGAGCTAGACCTTCATAGATAGCCCTTTAGTTTTTGTTTTAAGACAGGGTCTCACTGAGTGACCTCAAACTTGCTCTAATTCTTCCTCTGACTCTTGAGTGCTGGGACTATAGAACAAACGCTTCTTTATTTAACTTCATTATTATTGTATGGATATGTATGTTTGCATTATGAGTTGTGAGTGCTGGCATGCTTATTCCACAGTGTACATTGACGGTAGGAGGATAACTTTATAGACTGCTTTCCAGAGACTGAACTCAGGCCATTAGGCTCCTGTGGCAGACATCTTGCGGGCCACAAACACTTCTTCTTTTTTTTTTTTTTTTTGAGACAGGATTTCTCTGTATAGCTCTGGCTGTCCTGGAACTCACTCTGTAGACCAGGCTGGCCTCGAACTCAGAAATCCGCCTGCCTCTGCCTCCCAAGTGCTGGCATTAAAGGCGTGCACACCATGCCCAGCTCACAAACACTTCCTAAGGAGTAGAAATTTTTATCAGTTTTGTCTATACTTAATTCTTCAGTGATAGTACTTCCATATTTTTGAGCTCCAGAGTTTTCAGGTGCAATAGGCAGGAAGACTGGGCTGGAATTTCTGAGAAGGCGGTGTTCCATTATCTAGAGAAGCAGACAGTAGTGGGCCCAGGTTGTGCTAAATTCCTTATCACAGGGTGTGCTTGCAGCACAAACAGATCATGAATGCATGGTAGGGGTAGGCTTCTGTTTTGTGAAAAGTATCTCTTGTTGCCTGTTATTAATTTAAATTTTATAATATCAGTATATTCTATGCCTCCATATGTGTAGGATGCTAGAAGTTTCTGCTTTATCTCCCGGACAAAGCACTCTTTTGTGACCTTCCTCTTTACTAAGAATTGTTTTAATTCCATGATTAGGATTTGACCTTTTACAGACTTGAATTTTGTTGATCTGTCAACATTTTTTCAGAGAAATTTCAATTTTCCAGATGCTGTAATGAAAGGATCTGTCTTATTTCCAGCATAAGTAATTGTTTTGCATGATGTTGTTTTTACTTTTCCAAAGTGTATGTTTCAAATCTATTCAAGTCCTGGGCCTGGATCAGGGCACCGGATGTTTCAACGTAGCTTCAGGCATGCAGAGGAGCCAGTGTATACTGTTCCTTGCATTGGAAAGAGTTTATGCTTCTGTTTAATATTTATAGTAGCTAAACTGTGAGGCTTTTTCTTAACATGTAAATGCAAAGGGGTAACTTTTACTATGCCTCTCCACTGGGAAATCTTTTGGGATAAGAGAGAACAAAGTTATGATCTACACAGAGGGATTATATGGAGACAGCCTTTATTCCCTCCTAGGTTATATCTATCAAGGATGGCTGATATCCTGGCATGGTGTTCTTCCCTATCTTTCCCTGTCTATTTCTCCTTCTTGTTCCCCCTCTCTTTCTCTGTCCCTTTTCCTGCTTTCTTTCTTTCATCGTATTGTGGAGGTTATATAGACTCAAGATCTTTCTGCCTTACAGATGTGCTCACCACACCCAGTTGTGTTTGTACAACTGGTGTGTGTGTCTGTGTCTGTGTGTGTGTCTGTGTGTGGTGCTGGGGTTTGAACTAGGGGCTTTCCACCAAGATGTACCTACCAGTCCAGTAGGTACAGAGGGTTTTAAAGTGATTCTTCATTTTAGGTCAGGACATTGACCAAAATATTTTTCAAATTCATATTGTGCTGTTCCGCAAATCATCATTGCTGCTTACCTTAACAAATACACGTGGTGGTTGGGAGTTAACTATAAGGACCTGTTTTCTTTTCTCCCTCCCCTTTCCCTACCAGCTAAGCCTTTTACTTCCTCATGGCTTTTTCCACTTAATTCTTTTTATACAATATATTTTGATCATATTTTCCTTTAGCCAACACCTCCTAGATGCTCCTCACCTCCCTATCCACCCAACTTCATGTTCTCTCACTTAGAACAAAAACAAAACAAACGTTAAGACAAATGAACAGTAAGGTAAAAAATAATAAAATAAACGACCTCAAATGAAACATGGAGTCTGTTTTGTGTTGCTTAACTACTCCTGGGCCTGGGGCCCGGCCTGGGTGTAGTCAATATACTCAGTGACACTATATTGGAGAAACCAGATTTTCCCTTTCCTAGTAGGAATAACCTGCAAATAGCTTCATAGTTGGGGTGGGACTGTGTCTCCATCTCCCCTTCTCAGAGCTGGGACTTTATCTGGTTTGAACCTATGCAGGTCTTGTGGATGCTGTCACAGTCTTTATGAGTTAGTATGTGTATCAGTTAATTGTGTATACAAGATGCCATTTTCTTAGAATCATCCACTACCTCTGGCTCTTACAATCTTTCTGCGTCCTCTTCTGCATAGATCCCTGAGCCTTTATGGGCGGGGTTTGATAGAGACATCCCATTTAGGGCTTGGTGCTCTAAAGTCTCTCACTCTCTTCATAGTGTCTACTTGTGGATCCCCATGTTAATTTCCATCTGCTGCAAGAAGAAGCCTCTCTGATGAGGACTGAGTCATTTCCTTTTCTTCCTGAATGCTTAGCCACCACTTCTTTCTTTCTTCTCAGTCCTAAGGTTTTTTCTCCTTACATTCATTATCAGTTCCTCAGTTCCTATTGGCACCACAATGTTGGTTGTTAGGGATCAAACCTAGGGCCTACATCTGTGCTTCCCCCCATACTTTTTGCTCCCAGATGATTATCTCATGCGTGTACTAACTTCTACCACTGATTACCAAGTTGGGGCTCCCTACTTGCATTCTAGACTCTGCACATCAAATTTAGCATGTTTGAACTTAAACTTAGGGGGCTGGAGAGATGGCTCAGCAGTTAAGAGCATTTGCCGCTCTTCCAGAGGTCCTGAGTTCCTGTGTCAGGCTTCTCCCAACTGCTGATACTGCTGCTCTAGGTATCCTTCTTTTGTCTTCCATGGGCACCTGTGCCTATGACAGGCAGATTCATACATAAGAATCAAATCTTTTAAAAACTAACTTGGCGTTTTCCTCCAGTGAAGCCATTCTCTCTGACGTGTTCCCACTTCATTAAATGACCCTGCTTTCTACCTGTCTGCTCTGGCCAATGTAACCACCTCATTGACAAGTCCATTAAGACTCCTCTAGTCTTTCATTTCATTCTCCCTAGCCTATTCTACTTAGCCACCAAAGCTTTCTAAAACCTACTATCTTCCAGCCACCCCCCCTTCTGGCATTATTCTCTTACATGAGGTCCAAAGCTCTTATTGTCTAATGACTACAGTGTTCACCTAGACAACCATTTAGATCCTTTCAAGTCTAGACCAATATTTTAAAATAGAACTATAATGTCAAGCTCATACTCAGGACTCATGATTTCTTTTTGCTTTAGGACAATAAAGTCCAAGCCCCATCCATTCTTTAACACTTGTGGTTGTTTATGATTCAGTTCCTGCAGCCCTTACAAATGTCACTGCTTGTCAGCTGCTAATGTAGCCACACTGAAACACCTTGTGATTCTCCTTATCAGTCTTATTGTGCTATTTCTTGAGTAGATATATATTCTACTATGTCTATACCTATTTACTTAGGTGACATTGCTGAAAAAAAAAAAGCCCTCTACAGTACCATTCCCTTAAACTTAGTTAACTATTCTCTGTATTTAGAACATCTTGTGTGTGTGTGTGTGTGTGTGTGTGTGTGTGTGTGTATGTGTTACATAATGATTATTAAAATTGCCATTTTTGCTAACTGGATTGATAAGTCTCTGAAATGGACTGGGTTAGCAATTTATATCTTAAATGAATGGATGGCCAGTCAGAACAAAAGGCCATAAGAAGGTAAAAATCTATTTAGTACTGTGACTCTTGGCCTTAAGGAAAGTTCCAGAAATATGAGTTCAGTGTGTAGTTGAGGTATATGCATATAATAGAATATCAGTTTGCCATGCAAATGGAGTTTTGATACATTCTACATCAAAGGTGAATGTTCAAATATTATACTAAGTGAAAGAAGCTAGACATAAGGGGCCATACATCATAGGATTCCATTTATATGATGCCTCCACTATATGTAAATCTATAGAGATGAAAAAGTTGATTATTAACTTTCAAGTGTTGGTGCTTACAGGGCTAGACAGTTAGCTTAGTCAGTAAACTACTGTGAAGGCATAAGAATTTGAGTTTGGCTTCCCAGCACCCAAGTAAAAGCAGGCACAGTGGCATGTGTCTCTGAGGGAGGGCAGAGACAGGCAGGTCCCTGGAGCTCAGGCTAGCCAAAATCCGTGAGTTCTAAGCTCAGGGAAGACCCTGTCTCAAACAATAAGGTGAAGCCTGACTGAGGATGACACCCAATGTTAACCTGTACCCTCTACTACCACATGTCCACATATGTGCATGCATGTATGTGTGCACACATATGTATATACTCTTTTTTTTTTAAGTTTTAACTTAAAAAGGGACCAAAATTAGAGTTTGTATATAGGGGAGTAGGGAGTATTGTAATTTTTTGGAGCATTGAAAATGCTTTGGAAATAGTGGTGATTGAGTTACACTCGTGAATATTCAATTTGTGAATATACTAAAGGTCACTGAATCATAGAATTCAAAAGGATAAATTTTCTAGCATTAGAATTATGTCTCAATAAAGCTATCCCTAAGCATTGTAGTTTATCGCTCCAATTTTATAAAACCCAGAGAAGTGATTAAATCTGCATATGTGTAGGAGTAAAACCTCTGTGCTGATTCCACGGAACAGGGATCAGGGCCTTTTCTTTCACGTATTGATTTTGATGTGGGCATTTTACATTTTAATCCTGACCTTTCAGTGGTAGAAGAATTCAGTAAATCTACAAATAGTATATATATTTACTTTGCCATTTATTAAATATATATTATTTGATCACCTATGTGTATGTGCTTTGGGAATAAATACAAGGAGCATATATGTTTGTCTTTTTAACTGATGGATGGGGTTTTTAGAAACGTACCCTTTTATGGTCTTGGGCTCAAACCCAAGGAGCGGCGCTAAAGAGAGACATTGCTTTTTCCTTCTTGCTTGAAAGCAGGGTCTAATGTAGCTCAGACTGCCCAGTAACTCACTATGTAGCTCAGGCAGGCCTGGAACCCAGTCTTTCCTCAGTCTCCTGAATGCTAGGATTATAGGTGGGCACCAAATTGGCCAGGCTTACAAAGAACACATTTCCAGAGTGACTACATTTTCAGCTCGACGACAGTTAGAGCATAAGCTGTGTATTGATGACTTGAAAGTATTTCCTCATTTGGTTACTTTCCTTGTCAGTTATGAATATGATGGCTTAGATATGGAGTGGCCTTTACTGTTACTCTAAGGCACGTTTCCCCCCCCCCCCCCCACTGGATTACATGAAGATTGGACTCTTCGACATAGGAATTCAGTAATACTTCAAACTGTGACAGCAATTTGGTCTGAAAATTGGTTCTGATCCACGAAGGACTCTCATCAGAAAATTTCTGTTCTTAATCTAGAGATATGTATTGGGTACAACTAAGCAGTTTCTGTGAAAAGAGCTGACGGTTCTTTCATTTTCAGGTCTTTTGGTAGGCCTCGTGCTTCGGTACGGCATTCATGTTCCAAGCGATGTGAATAATGTGACTCTGAGCTGTGAAGTGCAGTCAAGTCCAACTACCTTGTTGGTCAACGTCAGTGGAAAATTTTATGAGTATACGCTGAAAGGAGAGATTAGCTCACATGAACTCAACAATGTTCAAGATAATGAAATGCTTAGGAAGGTAAGTTTTCAGTTGAGGGGGATGTTTGGGTTTTTAAAAGCTGTGTAAGGAGCAACTAGGTGAATCTTCAGAAAAAGAACTACCTGTTTTGTTGTGCTTCTTTTAATTTTGAGGCAGCATCTTGTGTTGTGGGCTGCCCTGGAATGGGCGACAGAGAACAGGCTGACCTGGAATTTGTAGCAATCAGTCCTCCTGCCTCTGCCTCCTTAGAGTTATACACATGTACCACGTACCTCTCCCAGGTTGTGCCACCATGCCTAGCTGCAACTTTTTATAATTAAAATAATAATTAATTTAAAATGGAATAAAGCCTGTTAATAAATGTAATGCTCTCAGGAGATAGACCTGATTATATTTTATTGTCATGATTAAGGCTAAGATCTGTAACTCTTTATTTTACTGTGTGTGTAAGGTTTTTATAACTGACACTGTCCAGGACCTGAGTTCAGAAGAATGCATACACACGTTTTCAGTTTACAAATGGTCCTATTGCTTTAGCACATCGAGTTCGTTTAGTTCTACCAGTGATTCCACCAATGCTTCACTGGATTCTTTCATGCCTTGCTTGTATTCAAGACAAATATAATTTCACCTTTCTTTGAAGTCTTGCACAACTTCTGGGGCCCTAGTGAGAGCCTCGGGTATTGTAGCATGCTTCCCATGGGAGGGTGGCTTGCAGTCTCACCAGCTCTCATGATTCCTGGCTGTTCTACTCTTTCTCCCCCGAAGCAGTACCACTTCACACATCTGTCTGTTTTCACCACCACCCTTCCTGTCTTCTGGTTAGTTCGACTTGATTTTTACAGCCTCTTAGTTGTGTTTCTGTTGGTTTAAAATTTTACAAACTCAAAGTGTACTTTAAAACCAGAGAATAGCAGCCATGGAAAATGGCCAGTTTCTTAAAAACTCTAGTAAATGCTGCTTTGCGTTCATAGCAGCTTCTCCTGCAGCCTTTAGAACAGAAGGAGGTCATCTGCACTGTTAGAGCAAGTAGGATTTAAAATGAGTGGAGCTGTGAGGACTGGAAATGTTGGGTTGTATAGAGAGTTTTGACTACAGTATTACGTTATGTAGCTTTAGATTCCCTGAGTACCAACTCGGTTTTATTTATCAACAATGAGTATAACCTGGAATTCTGTTTCTGGATCCAGGCCTCTTTTTGGATAAAGCAAAAAATATGTTTATATTTTCTCTACTTTTTAAGATTTTTAAATTTTATTTTCTTGAGACAAAGCCATGCTGTGTTAATCTAGCTGCCTGTTAATCTGTAGTTCAGGGTGCCTTTGAGCTCACAGCAATTCTCCTGTCTCAGACCTGTCTCAAAATGCAGCGATTACAGGTGTGTATTATTGTCTTCTGCTAAGAATTTAATATAATATTTTAGCCCGGTTTCCATAGAAACTGAGTAACTGATTATTCCAGCATTGTCATCCTGTCACTGGAGGAAAAGAAGAACAACAGCTCTCCTCTATTAAAAACTATTGTGTGTAAAGCATGCAAGAACCGGATCCCTATCTAGAATATTGACTTTTGAGCTAGCATGTAGGATAATACATATGTGTCATATTTGGCTGTAGTTTGTCTCCCTCTTCTATTGCCCTCTTCTGTGTCCCCTGTCTCCTCTCATACATGATGTATTCGACTACCCTCTTTTTCCTTTCCTTACCTTTTTCTACTTTCATATCACACACATACATACATACATACATACACACACATACACACAGACATACACAAAGAGAAAATTTGCTTAAGGGGAAAAGAATTGTTACCAAGTACATATCAATGAGAATATTAAAATCTAGGATATGTAAAGAACTACCAAAAAACACCCCTCCAAATCTATCTGGTTAATGTGCTAATAAAGTAAATAGTTACCAAAAGAGGAAATAAAAATGGCCAATAAAAAGTGTTCAGCATCAGAGAAATGGAAATGTATATTCCTACATGAAGTGTTTTGAAGTTGACATAGAAATGTTCTTGCTGTTGACCAGTTTAACCTTGAATCCCTTCCTTTTGATAGTCTGATGATGTAAGTGAGATATTCTGAAGGAAATGATCGAAAAGAACTCTGTGTCTTAACAGGTTACTTTTGATCCAGAAGTCTTTTTCAACATACTGCTTCCTCCTATCATATTTTATGCAGGGTACAGTCTCAAAAGGGTGAGTGCTTTCGCATTTCCTACACTTTGACTGGCCTTAACTTTCCCGTGCTTGACAGCTCTTCTGTTTCCCATGTTCTTCTTGGTACTTAGCATTTCTTCCAGGTTTCCTTTCTTTTCTCCCTGTCTTCAAAATGTTGAAATTAATGCCAGTGTCAGAATGCTTTCCCTGCATGGCTTCTTCTAGAGTATGATGCACTTAATATTAGCAGAGAAAATTGCACTAGAGGGATGTTCTTTGTCACTTGTTGGTGGATATTCTAACAGAGCCTAACTTTTCTTTTCTTTCTTTTTTATCAGAGACATTTCTTCCGGAACCTTGGGTCTATCTTAGCATATGCCTTTCTTGGAACAGCAATTTCTTGTTTCGTTATTGGGTAAGATTTGAAGCTTGGAATGCCTTTAAGCTTTCAGATTATAATTCTAAAAGAACAGCCCCGCAAAAAAAACAGCATTTGATTTTTCTATTACTGTATTCTCAAATGTGCGGGTTTTGTGGTACTTGTTTGAGTTTTACTTAAACCTAAAGTATTAGCTATATTTAAATACCCATTATTCCAATCCAGGATTAATCATAGAGTACCATAGTAGATTACTTTTCTTATTCCTCCTTTATTCTAACTTCTTTCATAGTTGGCATTTTTATAATATAGGAATGTGTTTATTGGACAGGTCCATCATGTATGGCTGTGTAACCCTGATGAAGGTGACCGGGCAGCTCGCGGGAGATTTTTACTTTACAGATTGCTTGCTGTTTGGTGCCATTGTTTCAGCCACCGACCCAGGTATGCTTTAGGAGTGGAGTGGAACTGTTTCAGTTGCAGGGTTCCCTGTTAAAGCCCATGTGGCTGTTTCTCTGAGGTATGGAACCAGGACTAGGTTCTGCACTAGCACTGTGCTGTCCTATGGGGAGGGAGGCGGTAAACGCTTTTCAGGTCTTTTTGCTTTAAGCAGATACTTGCTCATTTGGCTTTTTCATTACGATAACTGCTTCACAAATTGATGCTATTTTGATTACAGCTATTAAATATTTTCCTGAGAAAACTAAACTGGTCTTTATATCTGTATTAGTCAGGGTTCCCTAGAGTCACAGAACTTATGGATAGTCTCTATATAGTAAAGGAATTTATTGATGACTTATAGTCGGCAGCCCAATTCCCAACAATGGTTCAGTAGCAGCTGTGAATGGAAGTCCAAGGATCTAGCAGTTACTCAGTCTCACACAGCAAGCAGGCAGGCAAAGGAGCAAGAGTCCCTTCTTCCAATGTTCTTATATTGTCTCTAGCAGAAGGTATAGCCCAGATTAAAGGTGTGTTCCACCACACCTTTAATCCCGGATGACCTTGAACTTGGAGATTTAATCTTCTGGAATCCATAGCCACTATGCCTCAAGATCTCCATACCAAGATCCAGATCAGAAACTTCTATCTCCAGGCCTCCAGATAAGGGTCACTGGTGAGCCTTCCAATTCTGAATTGTAGTTCATTCCAGATATAGTCAAGTTGACAACCAGGAATAGCCACTGCAATATCCTAGTGATTGGATATAGCAAAAGAAAAGTTAGGTTATAGTTTTTAAAATTGATTGTATACTTATTTTTGCATTTCTAGACAGCTATTTCTCCAAAAATTTTCTATTTATATTTAAGTATCTATATGTTCAAATAAGAAAAATAATTTAGGTTTCTTTCTTTCTTTGTTTTTTGAGACAGGGTCTCATGTAGCCCAGGCTGTCAAACTGGCCTCTAACTCACTAGGTAGCTAAGGCTCACTTTGAACATGTTCTGAGTGCTGGGATTACTGGGGTATGCCAGGGTGTCTGGGGATCGAACACGAGCCTGTGTACATCCTCGGCATGCACTCTACTGTTTTTGTTCTTTTGAGACACAGCTTATCTCTCATCTAGGCTGGCCTCAACCTCACGACAGTCTGTATTTCACCTCAGCATTGCAATATGCTATGATCACCAGCGTGAGCCATCATGCCTACCTAAGAAAAGTCAGTTTAAAATGGTTGCTGTACAGCAGCTATGCTGATAGGTGTATGCTTTAGAGAATTTAGCAGTCTTCAGTATACTAAAGAATTACTTTCTATAAAATTGGCCTTATGATTATGAAACCCTTTTATTGACAAAGCTTGCTTCTTTGTTCTTTCAGGGTAAAATCTCTAAGAGTTTGTATGAGTGAATGAATTGGCTTGCTAGATAAAATTTAAAATTTTGAATGTGTATTGATAAACTAAAAGCTATATTTAAATGAGGAATTTGTAGAAAATTTAGAATGAAATGTTCAGAGTAGACATCCAGAATGTATGTAGATTCAGTAAGCTCAACACTAAAGGAATAAGTAATCCAGTCTTTATGTTCTTTGATGGAGTGATTAGATACTCCTCAAAAATGTACAAATGGCCAAAAAAAGTTTTTAAAGTGTTAAACACTTTTAGTGATTGGAGAAATGAAAATCCTAACTGCACCGAGATTCCATCTCGCCTGGGTCAAGAATGTCTGTCTGTTATCAAGGAAACCAATAGAAACGTATGCTGGTGAGGCTGTGGGGGAGGCATGGACAAACTTTTGCTGGATGCAGTAGCTTATGTCTGCAATTCTAGCATTTGAGAAGCTGAAGCAGGTGAATTACTGTGAGTATAAGGATAGTGTGGGCTACAGAATGAGATACTACCTCAAGAAAAAAGAATCTTGTACACTGTGAATTAGTTCAGCCACCATGGAAATCAGTATAGGGGCTCCTAAAAAACTCTCTAAAACTAGAACTACTGTATTACCCAGATATATCACTCTTTAGGCATAAGGAATATAAATCAGCATAGCAAAAATACCTGTACTCCGATGTTCATCATAGTACTGTTCATAGTAGCATACTGTAGAATTACCATGGGTAGTCATCTACAAAGGAAATAATAAAGAAAGCATTATATATATATATATATATATATATATATATATATATATACATACATATATACATATATATACATACATACATACATACATATACACACACATACACACACACATTGATGCATACATATATACCATGGAGTTTTGTTATTCATAAAGAATGGAGTTATGTCATTTCCAGAAGTATGGGTATAACTGGAAATCACATTAACTGAAGTAAGCCAAACTAGAATGACAAATTGCACATATTTCCTTTTGCATGCAAAGCCAAAAATAACAAAAGAAATCAAAACATGGAAGTAGACAGGTAACTATTTGGCAAGAGAGAGGGCACCAGCTGATTAGGGAGATCAGGAATGGTAGTAGGCTGAATAGGGTCAATGTTCATTGTATAGATGGATGAAAACATCATAGTGAAACCTATTAGCTTATGACGTTAACATGTGGTCATAAAAGTAGCTGAGAAGAAAGCCAGCATAGGAACCAACTTAAGGGCTTTTTAAGGGTTTTACTTGTTTGGTGTTGGGAGCTTTGCTTGTGGTAGGCAAGTGCTGTGCCACTGGCCTCTGTCTCTATCCCCTAAAGACGGAGAACCTGAGGAGTCAAAGCCTTCTTTTATTAGTAGTTAGGATTTGGTAGAGGTCTGTACTAGTTCACCCTTTGCCCTTGTAAGTTAATCATCCTCTTTAATTGTCATAGGGCACAATTGAAGTCGGTGTCCTCAGGTTATCTTTGAATTCCTTCCTTAACTTTGATAACCCAGGGAATGATAGAGAGGAGAAAGAATGTGTTCCATATGCTATGAGAGATAATTCTAAAAGATTACTCAGAGCTAGCTAGGCACAATGGTACAGGCCTATAATCTCAGTGTTTGAAAGTGGAGTCAGGTATTTAGAGAGCTTGTGGCCAGCCTGTGCTATCTAGTGGGACTGCTTCGAAATGAATAATTTAAAAGACAAAAAGAGTTTCCAGAGCTCCGTTTCAGACATTTGCATAGTGTAATTTTTATTTCTTGTACTACTGAGGATATATAGAATGTAGGGAATCACACACTCTAGGCAAGCCCTTCATGCTTGAGTCCTTTTGATGCTAATTAATGAATTAATTAATGTGGCATTGGGTATATTCATGGTGCACGTGTTCCTGTGGGTATATGTATATGCGTGTGCGTGTGTTTGTGTTTGTTCTTCCACCCTTTCTCCCTTCATTTTGGTGAGGCTGGAGCTTACCAGTGTCCAGAGTGGATGGCCAGTGAGCTGCAGGCTTTCCCTGTCTCTTGCTCCCTCCCACTGAGCTAGCAGGCATACCTCTCTGTGCCTTCTCCAGTGGGTGCTGCAGATTTAAACTGCGGTCTTCACGCTTGCACGACACGCGCTTTATGAGCTTAGCCAGCGCCCCACTCCCATCTGTTTGAGTTTTGATAAAGGTCCTTGCTAAGACCCCAAGGTTGGCATTCATCTCACTTTGTATCTATTCCTATTAATTTGCATTATCTTTCTAGAAGTTTGAACCATGGGTTCTCTATTCAAAATATGACAGTATTTTTCACTCTCCCCTTTACTTTCTCTTGGTAAACTTTAACAAATCGTTCTCTTGGGGATGGAGAGATGGCTCAGCTGTTAAGAGCACTAGCTGCTTTTTCAGAGAGCCAGGCTCAGTCCCCAGCACTCACATGGTGGCTCACAACTGTCCATTTCCAAAGGATCCTACACCCTCTTCTGCCTTCCAACTGTACCAGGCATTCACATGGTACACAGACATACATACATGCAAACAAAACACTCACACACATAAGATAAAAGCTCCCCTAAATATTTCTTCTTCAGAATATTTAGAAAGTTTTTCTTTATTTTATATATGGGTGTTTTGCCTGCATGTATGTCTGTGTACCACATGTATGCCTGGGTGTCTGAGGAGGCCGAAAGAGGGTGCTGGGTCCCCCTGGAACTAGAGTTAGAGTCTGCTTTGAGTCTCCATGAAGGTACTCAGAACTGAATCCTGGTTCCCTGGAAGAACAGCCAGGGCAGTTAGCACTGAGCTCTTGCTCTGCCCCCCCCCCAGGTTTATGTATGTATATGTAGACATAGAACATATCTGCGTTTTGATATAAGTGTACTCCATTGTTTTGAACAATGTGTTACCCAGCAAAGAAAGCTACAATCTAGCTTATCAGTCTTATCTGAATTTCTAAGAATTCTAATATGATCTCTTCCCCAAAGGAAGGGTGTGTTGTGCTTTCTGTCCTCCTTACCCTAGAATGGCCTGCTAGTTGGCTTCTTGGTCAGTTAAATGCAGCAGCTGTTACTCTGGTCATAAACATTGTGCCAACCAAAAATTGAAGTTGTGTTTTCACTGCCTAAGGTCTTTACTGAACTTGGTATGCATCCAGTTTGCAAGTCAAATAGAAGTGGGTTGTAAGGCTTCAAGGAACAAGGGCTCCTTACAGAAAGGGACACTTTTCATGCTTTCTTCCTTATTAAAGATTAATTGCCAGTTAGACTACAAAAATGCTGAATATACTCTTTATAGAAAATAAATATACAAAACCAGACTTTTCAAATTGTAGGCCAACTCAGGCCTTCAAGGTTATTTTCAGTTTTTTTTTTTTTTTTTTTGAGAAAGGTGGTGTAACATGTAGCCAATTAGGAGCACATACTGTCAGAAAAACTAAAGCTTTAATTCAGTAGGCTATTAGAAAGGAAGAAATGATTAAATAACATCCAACAGCTGTGGAGGGATATGTGCTGTGTTTGTGGTGTTTAAGTATTCCTCTGATTCTTTCTCTCTTAGTGACTGTTCTTGCCATCTTCCATGAGCTTCAAGTTGACGTTGAACTCTACGCTCTTCTCTTCGGGGAAAGTGTCCTCAATGACGCGGTTGCCATAGTGCTGTCCTCGTGAGTGTGCACTTCATTCTATACTGAATGCTCCATGCGCAAAGCCAGCTGCTGAGTACAGCACATTATGGATAGAAATATTCCAAACAATGAGTCTTTCTGCCCTGCTCTGAGAGGAATATATATTTTATGGATAAATTGGAAAATGAAAGAAAAATTATATTCCTGTCATATAAAAATAGTTCCTATAAAGATAACAGGACAGTTCCTTCTACTGTTTTTCTGTTTGTGATGTATTTATATAAGAGTCATTTTACTGTCTTTAATTTTATTATCTGTTTTAACATTATAACATGAATACATTTTTACTTAGGCTTAAGTTTTGAATTCAAAACTACACAAAAAGGTTTGTATAGAAATTCTGTTCTTATTTTACTCCTTGATTCCTAGCTCCTTAGAGCTGTTTAGTAAAAAAGTTTCTTTTATAGCTTTGTATTTCTTAAAATCCAATCACAGACATGAATATATTTTATTTGCCTCTCATTTCTGTTTTTGTTTTTAATTTTTGGCAGTTTTTGAGAGTGAACCTATTACAGCCTTGTGCATGCTAAGCAAGTACCCCACCACTGAGCTACATCCCCAGCCACTCAATTCTTAGTTGGAAAGCACTTTACTGTATTGTATATGAGATCATGGGTATAGTCTGGCTATGTTTTCATGTCAAAGGCAGGTCTTAGGTTTTGCAGCTTTGCAGGATTCTCTGTGAACCCTACTTTAGTTCTTTGCTCTCTCAGTCTCTTGCTGCTGGCTACTTAAAGAACTTTCAGTCCTTTGCTATCTCAAAGGAAGTTGCAGTATTTGACCTAGAGCTGTCTTCAGTTTGCACAGGCATGGGTATATGGTAGAATACATTCTCAGGAGTCACTGAGATTTGTGGTTGGTTTAAAGGATAAGTGCAAATTTAAGTTTTATTTATTATTGGCAAATCGCTAGTCAAAGGATTGTATCACTTTATACTTGAAACCCCACACTACGGGAGTAACTCTTTCTTTCGAGCTCCCCAGTAGATTACATGCCCAGCTTTTTTTGAGAAAATATATTATAGTTTAATTCATGTTTCTCTTATTTACCATAATCATCTGAGAAACACCTTTATCTTAGATGTGTTGAATATACTTTTAGTGAGGATAATTGTTGAATGAGTAATGCATTTTATCTAATAATAGAAATTGTTGTACATGTTAATACAAGGCGTTTGCAGGCAGAAGAGCTTCTGCACCCCCGGGGAACTCACTTTTCACTAAGGACACATGCAGTCATGTGGGCCGCCACCTTCATCTTATACTAGAACTTGTCATGAGCAGGAAGAGAAAGCCCTTCACATTTTCTCATTATTTAATTTCTCTCCTTAACTTCTACTTTGTTAGCTATAAAAGAGTCGTAAGTCACAGACTCTGCTTTGCACAGCCTGACTGCCACTGTTACCTTACTATACAGTGAGAAATTACCCTTTCAGAGAAATGACACTAACCCCTTCCATGAGGTGGATGGCACTGTTTTAAAGGTCAAATCCTTTTCTGTGAATGCTCTATGTATAAGTGTTGCTGCCTTCCCTGCTGTGTCTATTGCCAGAATATTTTATAAGTTATATAAACCTAAATTAAGAAACAAAACCTGGGGCTGGAGAGATGGCTCGGCAGTTAAGAGCACTGACTGCTTTTGCAGAGGTCCTGAGTTCAATTCCCAGCAACCACTGGTGGCTCACAACCACCTGTAATGGGATCTGATGAACTCTTCTGCTGTGTCTAAAGACAGCTATAGTGTGTTCATATTCATAAAAATATTTTTTAAATCTTAAAACAAAGAAACAAAACCTAATGGCTATAACTAATGTTGATGTTGATGCTAAATGTACCTTCCATGAAGATAGGTACAAAATAGAAGTTCTATATTATGTGAAAGGAAGAGTAGATGGATAGTGTAATTGTAATTTAGGCATTTCAGAAACATGAAATGATAAATACCATTGAAACTTCTAATATATACATATATGAGAGACCCATCCCCTTCAGTCCTAAATGGAGAGAGTAAGGCATAAAGAAAGTTATTAACATCAATTTGGTATCCTAGACAGTTATTGTACTATTTAATCATCCAACTGATAAGGAGTCCTTTCTTGTTGCTCTAATGGGTTATGAGTCAAAAGAAAAAACAAACTTTGTTCTATTCTGGTCCTACCTTAAACCGTTGTTCACTGTGCCTTACATTTTCCATCAATAAAATAACCCATTGCCTGTAACTTTAGCATATGAGTAGTGTTAAGAAAAACAAATACATTGAAATTATTTGAGCTTTAGTGATGAAGAAATGTGTTTAAAAGAAACGGCTTTGTTTCATGGAAGTTCTCACAAAGGACCACATTTCTATTGCAGCCTTTCTCAAATTGGGTTTTGAATCATTTCTTTCTGAACTCTCTAAGGATGAGGCATGTCTGGTCCCCTTTTGAATAGGAATTAGGTTAATTCATGCCATCTCTACTGCAGCGTTCACAGAAAAGCACTGTATCTAGAGGGTATCATTGTAACAGGGGAGCTTTTGGTTATGGCTGTGTCTTGATGGAGCTAACAAGTGAGCTCCTGCCCCAAAATGGGAGGGAAAGCAGTTGTGTTGCTTGTCCATGGGGAGTTACTAGATGGAGGTACTGAGCAGACCATTGACAGTCATCTTGTATTCACATTTGATGTGTTTCAAAGGGTGTTAAGTTTACTCTGCTTGAATTGCATTCCCTTAGTTTATAATTAGTTCATAATTGCTGTTTATATTCTGTAAGGCAATTTTGTATCACAGGTAGGGATCGAATGTCTTTATGAGAGAATTAAAGAGATTAAGGCAACTGTTTAGACTGCATAGAATGTATTTTGGACCTTGTTTCTGTTTACTGGGAGCCAGTTCTCTCCATCTACCACATGGATTCCAGGGATCCAGGTCATCAGGCTTGGCAGCAGTGTCTTTATCCACTGAGCTGTCTCCTGGACTCCAAGGATATGTTTCTAAAGTGGAATTTCTAGGCCAGTGGCTATAACTTTTTAAAAACAGAGAGATATTGTCTTAATTCTTTCCAGAATCAGAGGCTGTTTTGGAAGCCGCTGATTGACACATGAAAATACAGGTAGATTCAGCAATACTCTGTTTCTGTGAATGGAACAGAAGGGAATAGTCCAAAGTATATGAAAGTCACAAAGGGATTCTTCTCTAACTATAGAAGCAAATATTTGGAACAGTATTTGGTTTTGTTTTTATTTTTGTGGTATAAGAATCAAAACACAGCATCCTTTTCATGTCTTTTTGTATTCTAGGCAAGTGCTGTGTTACTGAATTTTATCCCTAAAAGCAACTTTTAAATTATAGTAATGGGCAAATGGTTAAATAAATTATGCTGCTAATACTGTTTTAAATTATTAAATATATTGTTTTTGTAATTCTTGTTACATTGTTCATTGAAGAAGCACAGTTATAAACCAGAGGCTAGGTATATAGCAGAGTTGTTAGGCTGCTTGCTTAGCTTGCAAGAAGCTCAGGGTTCAATCCCTAGTTCTGCAGTAAAACCAGGTATGGTGGTACACACCTGTATTCCTAGCACTTGGCTGGTAGAGAGGCAGAAAGATCAGGAGTTCAAGGTCATCCTCGGCTACATAGTGAGTTCAAAACCAGCCTGGCCTACTTATGGAACCATGCCTCATAAAGAATTCAAAGCAACATGCATGTAACAAAATGAGAAGATACATACAGAAGGATAAGACACATAGAGCAGTAGATGGTGGGGTGATTTTTTTCCCTTGAGCCATATGTTATATTGGTATTAGAATTTTTTGAAAAGTGTTCATGTAAATATTTATGCCTTAAGATGAAATGTTTCCTGATATGGAAAAAATGAGTTTAGATTGCAAGCCAGAGGCCAGCATTTGCCTAAAACAGAAGACACAAGCCCATTATCACGTTTTCATGTGTTCTTCATTTTGTGATTAAAGAGTCAAATTTAATTAATTTTGATTAATGTGAAACTGGAACCTAGACTAATCCAAAGAGAGCAATCTCAGAAGGTAAAGAATCCATGTTTTGTTTGATTCAATATTTTATAAATATTATCAAAGAGGATGAAGGTTGCTGTAGAGAAGAAGTATGTCTTACTCCTGGCAAGGTATGTTTTAACATTACAGAGCATAGTCATATCACACTTACAGTGGTGGGACTTATGCTGTTAAAGGCCATTTCATGTTTGTCAAAGCATAGTTCCAAAGTGATCTGGTTACTTTCAGCATTGAAACACAAAAATATGTAAAGATTTCAATTCAGATTGAGTGTCAGAAATTTCTTAATGTTGTTACTAGAAATTGATGTTGTGCTTTAATAAAATAGATACTAGTTAGGACATCATACTGTGTGGTCTTAAATGAACAGATAAACATATAACAAGTGGTTTTCATATCTCCCACGCTAATTTAATCTGTGAACTCATTATTTCTTAGGAATGTGTGTTCCTTCCTTTCCTTTGAGTGGCTTGAATCTGTACTTGTCATGAAACTGGTGCGTTAATTAACTGAAGTGAGAACTGATTCAGTAACAGTAAGCACTGTCAGCAGAGACCTGCTGGCAAGAGTAGTTCTCTTGCTCATTGCTGCTTCCTGAGATGACTGCTATAAAAGAAGCTTTTTAAGACCAGGTCTGGACTTTGAGTTCAAGACAGAGAGTGTCCCTTTGAATTGTCTGGCTTGCTTTGGTACCGAGTGACTCTTTCTGAAGTGTAGGCTGTAGGGTCCCACCTGGGTATGCTCAAAATACTCCAGAGTGGATCCTAATTCCTTGGAAGGCCTTTTCAGCCCCATTTGTCTAAATGGGTAAATAGTGATAGGCATTTAGTGATTCTGTCATTTTGAAAGTTGGAAAGATCCTTCATTTTCCCATAAGAGGAACCAAATACAATGTGGTTGAGAATAACCTGTCCTTTTGTAGCTCAATAGTGGCATACCAGCCAGCGGGAGACAACAGCCACACCTTTGACGTTACAGCCATGTTCAAATCTATTGGAATCTTCCTTGGGATCTTCAGTGGATCTTTTGCAATGGGTGCTGCAACAGGCGTGGTAACAGCTTTAATATCCTTTTGTTGCATTTATTTTTTTCTTATTAACCTACCAACGTTGTTTAATGAGGCATGGTTTTTCCTATTCCCATGACTAGAATTGTTTTTATAGTTATTAACCTTTTAACCAAGAAATTCTTCTGAAAAATGAAGCAAAAGTCTTTGTTAATAAGTCACCTAATGAATTTTATTGTTTTGCATGGGCTCAGTGACTTAAAACATGTATTTCAGGCTGGTCTTGATTTTGCTATGGAGCTAAGGATGCCTGGGAAGTTTTGATCCTCAGAAGCAGAGAACATTGAATGCCCTAGGGCTGGAGGTCCAGGTGGTTATAAGCCACCCTTAAAACTCAGCTAAGGTCCTTTGGAAGAACAGCAAGTACCCATAACCACTGAGCCATCTCTCCAGCTTCATCCAACTAGAAATCTTTTAAGACACTTTCATGCAAAACAGATGTGTGCTTATTTCTGAATCCTCTTGGTTTGCTACCCTCTGGCTTTATGCTGGAAGATACTACATTTTTAATAGGTGAACTTTTTACTAGGTGAACTGAGCCATAAAGGGCAGTAAAAGGGTTTTGGTGGGAACTGGCTCAGGCTGTATCTCTTCTCTGGTACAAGAGCCCCAGGGCTAGGTGTTTATTATTTATTACAGTGCTCGTTCATGAATCGGCTCTAGATCTAGTCTTAGATTTATTACACCTTGGCACTGTTACCTATGTATGCTTTTTTTAGATTAGTATAAGGGAGTGGAGTGCCTCAATTTCTTCATCATGGAATGGATACTTTGTGGTGCAGATAAGCTAGAAGATCTAATTACTGTGAAGTTCCATGGTTTTTATGAATGCAAATTATTGTAATAATGGAAAGGGTCTTGCTTTGGGACACAAGTTAATAGAGTATTGTTACAGTGTACCTCAGCCTGATGCTCCTGTCTCTGTCGTTTATTATTTATATTCTGGCAAGGCATGTCATACCCATAAATCAATGGGAACACCTAATTTTTGAGATTTTTCTCCTGATAGGAGGAAACTCCATAAGATTTTGTTCCAAGAATTTATCACTGGAGCCTCTTTATTGTGTCTTTTACGTTAAGGAGGCCGAAGAGCCCTTCCATAACTTTCATGACTCTCTTGGGTTGACTTTTATTTTTCTAGTCACTGTTGTGTATTATTATGCGATCTTGTTAGCAAGCTTAACAGTCTTACGTGACAAAGTTCACAAAGCTGAGAGAGTTCCAGCTGTTGGAGACAGGCCTTTTCTTCTTGATGTCCTGGAGCACCTTTCTTCTGGCTGAAGCATGGGGTTTCACAGGTGGGTGACTTACTTTGCATTTTAAGTCCCTGTGAGGAATCACTTAGAGAGGCACTTTTCCAAGTGGACCAACTTCTTTAGAGTTTGAACATACTTGTTATGGTTGGGAGTCAGATTAGAGGTTCAAATGTAAAAAAGACTTTCAATGGAAACAATTGGTTCCTCCCAACAAAATAAGTCTAAGTAAATGAGAATGTCTACACTAAAAATGGAATATCCTTCTGTAAAATAAGATGCTTAGGATCCAGTTTCCCTTTCTGTGAATTGGACTTTGCTGTCTTTGCAGGTGTGGTTGCAGTATTGTTTTGTGGCATCACACAAGCACATTACACGTACAATAATTTGTCTACAGAGTCTCAGCATAGAACAAAGCAGGTAAGAAAAACTTTATAATCAGCAAATGAAATTTTCCTCCTCTTAGCAAAATGAAAGGGTTTTTTTTTCAACTTAAATATCTGTGATCATTTCAACATGATGTCTTCTCTTCTTTGACTCTGGAAATGACTGGGACTGACAAGGGGCAGGTAGCAGCTTCTAGCGTAGCAGTTAGCAGAGAAGCCAGGTGCTGTTACTATTGGGCTTCTAAACTAGCCAGTTGGCTCCCTCTTCTCTTTGTGTCTCCCTAACCCAGTAGCTGCTAAGAGCACCGATTTGAGGGCCCACTCTGACTTGATCGGAGTTTTTCCTGTACAATATAGAAAAGGTTAATTTCTTACTGGGATCTACTAAACTACGCAGATACTAAGTGTCCTGAAGTCTGCCTCAGGACTGTCATTGACTGGGCACTGCATGAGCAGGCTACTTGAAAAGAATTCTGAAGGAATTAGGCACTAGACATATCATTTTCCAGTCTTAAGAGATAGAAAACAAATTCACAAACAAAATGTAACGTCTACAATAGGAACATGTGTATACATGAGGGCTGTGGTGAGAACCAGGAACTTCCCGTTTTGCAGAAGGCTAGAAGGTACGTTGAGTCTAGAAAGGCTCAATGCTAAAGCAAAATAGCTCTCTTTCTCTCTCTCTCCTTCTTCCCTCTCCCTCCCTCCCTTCCTCCTCCCTTTTCTACTTCCTCCTTCCCTCCTCTTCCCCCTCCTGCCCCTTGCTCTGTCCTGGAGCCACAAAGCTAGTATACTTTCCCTAACACTCCAGAGGAAGTTAGGCTCCCACTCTAGAGCATTTATATGGAGGTTACAAATCTCTTTTGCCAAATAATTTAGTACATTGAATGCACAGAAGAAAAATAGCTAGGTCTTGTTTTAGGTAGCAAGATAGGGCATAAAAAGAGCAAGCTAAGAGCTTCCAACCTTGTTGGTGATTTGAAACTAGCATAAAGAAAACACAGACATGTATATGCATGCACAAACAAACACACACATACACAGAGCGTACGACTGCTTTTGTGCTAAACTGCCTATAATAGGTTGTGGCATAGACCTTGTGCTTGTAAAACCTCAAATATTTATTCTCTGGCAGCCACTGGGTTTTGCCAGCCTCTTTGTTCAGAGTTATTGCTAAGACTCTAGATCCGCAAGAGCTCTGAACACTGATTCTTCTATTTCGTGGCTGTGTGATCAGGAAGAAGTTAAAGAATTTCTTCGTGTTTCAGCTTTGTCCTGACTCATAAGATTAAAATGTGATAGTATGCATGGAGCCTTTACTTAGTACTGTAATCAGGCCCACAGTAAAAGGGAAAGAAACCATACTTATTGCCATTAAACAAGCAAATAGGAATAAGAATATAGAAAATAAATACTTATTTTAATGTTCATTCTTATTTTTGGTAGTAAACCTACTGTGCTTTTTTGTTAAGTTCTGGGGATAGAACCCAGGGTCTCTTATTTGGTGGGCAAATACTCTACCACTGAGCTATATACCCAGACACTCCAACTCTCTATAAAAACATTTTGAAAAGAGTAAGGTAGGTGTGTGGTGTGTATCTATAATAGAAATACTTGGGAACTGGGGAGATGGCTCAGGGGTAAAAGTACTTGCTGTGCAAGTGTGCAGACCTGAGTTCAAATATCCAGAATGCATGTATATGTTAGATGCATGACATGAGTGTCTGTAATCCCAGTGCTCCTAAAAGAAGATGCGAAGTAGAGACAAGAAAATCCTCTGAAGCCTGGCAGTCAGCTAGCCTGCTTTCCACAGCATAACAAAACAAAAAACAAACAAAAAACCAGGGCTGGTGAGATGGCTCAGTGGGTAAGAGCACCCGACTGCTCTTCCGAAGGTCCGGAGTTCAAATCCCAGCAACCACATGGTGGCTCACAACCATCTGTAACAGGATCTGATGCCCTCTTCTGGAGTGTCTGAAGACAAGTACAGTGTACTTACATATAATAAATAAATAAATCTTAAAAAAAAAAAGAAAATAAAAAAACCAGAGATCCTGTCTCAGACAAGCCAAGGGTTAACACTCAAGATTGACTCTGACTTTCACTTGTGTGCAGTAACACATGTGCCTATATTCATATACACAACACATATAGACAAACACATGGACTTAGGAATTAGGAGCAGGACAATCTGGAGTTCAAGGCCACTGTAAGCTACATAGTAAGACTGTTCTAAGACTTTCCTACAAACAAACAAACAAACAAAAAACAAAAAACAAACTAAAGCATTAACTAACTTGTTCAAAGCCATAGAGCCAGCAAGTGGGGAAGGTGTGGTTTAAGCCTAGGCATTCAGACTCCTGGGTGCAGGTTCTTCTATCTCTTTCCTATTGTGGTGGGGCAGATGACTCCTGGGAAAGATCAAAGAAATGTAGAGTTTATGGAGGGCCTTCGCTTTATTAGACAGTTCCTGTACTGTTGCTATAGTAACCATTAAGTGAATAAATGGGCTCCAGCAGGCATCAGGAGGGTGCTGAGTACATACTATCCTAGAGAAACCCTGTTAAAGTTTCGGAGTGTTAGTGAGAAAGTAAAGGTGACAACACACCAGTGGTCATGCAGCATCTTCTGCCAGGGCAGAAGAAGTTGAACTGTGTTCTCTAGCTTATAAAGGTCATCATCTTGAAACTCATTTTAAGAGCAACTCGCTGGTTGGAGATGAGAAGTGGGCATGAAGGGCTTACCATTTAGGTTTCAAATCACATTTAAAGTGATGAAAGCTAGGCTGGGGCATTCAAAAAGCAACGCTGGGTTTGGAGGAGCAGGTAATTGATGAACGGAACTGTGAGAAGGGTGCTGATGAAGGAATGTGATACCATTACGTTTCTGGCTCTTTCTGCGGGTTTGGAAATGCCACCTCTACATGTGAGCCATATGCTTCCAGAAGTATATATGAGCTGTACATATATGAAATAAATGTCTGTTACTCAGGTTGTCACAGTGTGATGCTTACTTACTGGAGCCTTTTCTATTTCATTTCAGTTGTTTGAGCTTCTCAATTTTTTAGCGGAGAATTTCATCTTTTCCTACATGGGGCTGACGCTGTTCACCTTCCAGAATCACGTCTTTAACCCAACATTTGTCGTAGGAGCATTCGTATCCTTTATCATGTGTCTGTTTGGAGACCTTCCCGTGGTTTTAAGCATGTGGTTGATAAAATATTGCATTGCAGAAGGTTCTTTCCGAGAAATAAGTAAGGATGCCAATGTTCTTCCCAGTTCCATTCTTGTCTTTTTTTCCTGCTGTTTCCATTCGAAATTTATTCCACAAAAAAAATATTGGCAGAGTGAAATGATAGAAAAGTCTCCTACTACTTTGCCAACCTCAAAGGTAAAAATATTTGTCTTAAGCCAGCCATGCGCCATGTAAACTGTAATCCCCGTGAAGGCGGGAAGAACTGAACTGAGTCTCAGGCTGTCATCACCAACCCTGTCTCAAAGTCAAATTTGAACATGGAGCAGTGGAGCAACGTAGGGAAGCTGCTTCCCTCTGGGCAAGTTCTGACTTCCATCTCTAGCACAGCACAACGGAAGGAACCAACACTCTCCAGTTCCTAAAGGAGAGCAAGCTTGAGTTTGGGAAGAGTTAGAGTCTGTGCCACAGGGCAATGTGTCAGACGTGTTCCCACACTTTTCTCTGTTTCCTGTGAATGAGCATTTTTACCTTGAAAGCTAACTTGAGGGGCCAGCAAAGTAGCTCTGAGAGTAAAGATGATTGCTACCATGGCTGGCAGTCTTAATTTAATTCCTTGGGACCCGTGGGGGGAAGTTGAAAACTGTCTCCTCCACATTGGCTTCTGACCTCCATACTTACGTTGTGGCATGAGTAAATAAATATAATAAAGTAAATAAAAAGTTAAAACCAACTTGGAAGGAAGAATCTGAGAACATGAAAGACAACGTCATGACAAGATGGGTTCAGGTGGCCTCTGAAGTAGAAAGGAACTGGACTCTGATCATGGTGACTTCTCCAGTTGTTGAAGGAGGTATGGAGAGAAAGTGGAGTTCCAAGCTAATGGCTTCTATTTTCATCAAGTAGGAAGTGATATTACCTGCTGAGAATTGAATAGCAAGGTATACAAGTTATTTATTATGTAAGAGAGATGATCTAGAAACTTGCTCTTTACCTTACATGGTCTATGGGGGTTAAGAACCCTGGGCTATCTTAGCTGGGTGACTCCAACTCCACAGCCTCACAGGAGCCTGTAGTGACATGGTTTTCTGCTTTGCTGCTGAGGACTTACCTAGGCCTGGAGGAGCGGTGCCAACCTCAGCCACACGGCTGTCCACAGAAAGGATCATCTCTCTGCAGGACCTATCCATGGGAGAAGTTTTGGCTTGCATTTCCCAGAGTGAGTGAGTCAAAACAGTCCAAGAATGGAAGCCAGGGTGCCTTTTATAGAGTAATGTTGGAGGTGAATCTCATGATCACTTCTGCAGTATTCTGCTGGTCACACAGACCAACCATGGTACAGCATAAGTAGGGATTGCACAGGCTATAAGTCCTATATAACACAAGGTAGGGGCATTAGGGACCATCTTGAGGGCTGGCTCCAATAGTTAGGAGTTTGGGGAAAGGTAGAAAGAAAGTTTTTGAAATAGTCACGGAAAATTCATAGAGAGTTGACCAAAGAACTGCTGTATGGTTGGACAGCATTAAATGGTGGCCAGTTTAACTTTGAGGAATAGATACTTACAAAGATACCAATCTTCCATGTCCAGTGTCTTTGTCCAGGAAGACTTAGCAGTAAACACAGAAAACAAAGAAACATTGTGTCCCTTGAGGTTTGTGGTTTCTTTGAGAGAGTTCACTGGAAACACAAAAGAGCAAAGCAGATGTAGGTTTCAGGAAGAGTGTTTGTGTTTAACACGTGGAGAAGAAGTAGAGTGGAGGAAGAAGGGGGCTGAGCATCAGAGAGAGGCCAGCCAGGGAGCACAATAGTTAACCCTGAAATGTGTACCCAGACAATGAGTGCTTAACTAAGGGATTCTCAAAAGAATCCAGACAGTGTGTGAAATCTACATTAGAAAGGGAGCTTTTACTCAAATGCCAATCTTCAGTTTACAGAAAAACAACAAATCTCCTGTCAGTAAGAGGAGCCTTAGGCAGAAGACAAGTGTGAGTTCAGGAGCTTCAGAGCTATTTGAAAGTTTTTTATTTATTTTTTTTAATAATCCCAGTTGTTTATAGTGGTTAATCTACAAATAAGGTTAAATTGGTCACAAGGTTTCTGAGTCTGTTAGGATTTAAAATTGTCAATAAAGAAAGAATCTGTGAAAATGATTCTCCACAGGCCCAAGATGCCCTGTCTCTAGTAGCCTGGGTTATATGACAACAATTCCAATGAGCCCAGGTTTAAATGAGATAAAAGAGACAGAAGTTTATTTCATATGTAAAAGTCTAAGCTCTTGTGACCAGGAGAATTGTTAGGAACGCAGGCAGTCTTGGTGCTGTTTTCCTTAGGGAGTTGGCTGCGTTCTTGTGGTTCGTGGCATCTGACCCTTGTGCTTCCTAAATTACCTCTAAGGGCACTACCTAGAAGTGTACATACCACTTGTACATAACAACGTTGGCAACAGCTACCTACAAGGGAAGCTTAGAATCGTACTCTTTATCTGGGTGGCTGAGTTCTCCAGAATCTGAGCTAAAAGGGAGGAGGGTCTTGTACTTAGAAGACAGGACGGGGTACGGGCTAAAAAAAAGCTAGCAGCGCTGCCACCTGCCTCCCATGTGTTAACTGCTGCCAGTACCTTCTCTTTTTTCCTTAATGGAGTTGCTTTTGAGGAAAAATGTCATTTTACTCCATTTTATATTTACAAAAGGAATAATGAAGATAGTACAGAAAGCTGTCCTACACTTCACAGCCCATGCCCCCAGGCTGTGAAGAACATCACATTATTGATGTTCGATTCAGGTGTTTATTTATAGCATTGTTTATATATTATTTATATGAATAGTAGTTATTATTTCATATACCAGATTATTTACAACATTTTAAAGAGCTTTAGTGTTGTAGCATTAGCTATCAGGAGCTTGTTCGGTAGAACCCTGCTTCCATTTGATGCCTTGTCATCGTGGTCTGGGAATGTTTTTAACACTTCCTCACTTTCTGGAACTACAAAGTGCTTCTGTTCATCTCATGCACTTTCCACTGTAGCCCAAGAACTCTCCATTTCTCCAAGGATCTCTGGTTTCTTTAATTGGGAAAAATGGTATTGGAAAGCAAGATCTGGTCCTTGGGTGTGTTTAGGACACTGGGTATTCTTTCTTCCACACTGTGTTCATGGACAGAGGAAGGTACATAGTACATCATGTGCATACACACATGTCTCTAAGCATTTCTGTTTGTAACTGTCTGAATCTCCCATCATGAGTTTGTACTGCTATCTCCAACTGTAACCTATTGCTGTTAATCAGCCAACCATCTTTCCTTGTTGGTCTGTACATTTCTGTCCCGCCATAAAGAACTCGACTGCTGGTACTTCCATCCAATTATTTAGTTGTTTAGTTGCAGTATATGTCATATGCTGCTTAAAGGTAGGGATATATTTGAGAAAATGTGTTGTCAGGCAGTTTTGTCATTGTGTAAGTATCATATTTACATAAACCTCCATGATATAAATCAGTTATTGAAAGAAGCTTATTGATTCAGTTAGGTCACTTGATAAACATAAGATATACAGGGCTGTTGCTGGCGTAACAGCATTGTTTCACAGTAAAATATTTTTTACACATGTCACGAAGATACATGTGGATGTCAGAGGACAGCTTTCGAGACTCAGTTCTCTCCTTCCACTGTGTGGGTCCCAGGAAGTGACCTAAGGTTTTCAGGCTTAGCAGCAAACACCTCTATCTACTGAGCCATCTCCTTTGCCCAAACTTTTTGTTTGATAAGTAGAACAAATGCACTAAAATAATGACAGAAAGTATAATATAGTAAACATGTAAACCAATGTAACAGTCCCTTATTACCAGATTTTATGTGTTGCTCTTATATATGAGTGACAGGACAGTAAGTAGATCTGTTTGTGCCAGTATCAGCATAGACACATGAATGCCATTGTGATGTCATTAGGCAAAAAGAACCTTTAGCTCCATTATAATTAGATGGGACTACCATGATGTGAGCACTCTTTCTTTCCATAAATTCTTATGCGGTACATGGCTACATGAGAACGCTAGTATTGCTAATTACTATTTCCTTGGAAATCAACTCCATCAGTCCATATATCACTTTTCTCTCTTCTTGGTTTTTCATTTGCTATTTTTCAGATGGGGTCTCATGTAGCCTAGGCTAGCTTCAAACTTCCTCTTCAGCCAAGGCCAACTTTGCATTCCTTTCCTCCTGCTTCTACTTCTAATGCCCAGCTAATGAGTATATAATTCTTACATGCAGTTCCTTTGCCTTTGGCCTTAACAACGGCACTCTCCTTGAATACTTTTTACATCAGCACTGTTTAGACTATGATGCTTTGCTTTGAATATTACATTTCCCTTTCTACTCCTTTCAGGAAATGTAGGGTTGGCACTGCAAACCCTGCAGTAAAATTTACTGCTACAAAGCACAGGTTTCTGTAGAAAAAGACACCAAAACTGTTTCTTAGTGAAGACCCATCTGAACTGACATGAAAACTAAACTTTTTTGCAGGTTGGAAGTGTACATTTCGTGAGAGCCAGCTAGGCTCTGCAGGAATTGCAGCAGCATGGAGTGGCCGAGCTGCCCTTTTCTTGTATTATTAGAAAGGAAGAGGACAGTTAGCCAGCATTCCCCTTCATCCTCTCAACGCTGCAGTGGAAGTGAATGAGTTTGTGATGTTGTAATGGAGAAGGTCCACTTTTATACACTCCTTTGTTCACTACATGAATTTCCTGCATGCTTGACATGCACTATCAAGTTTGGTAGCAACTACCCATATGGTGATTATTTCAATTCAAGTGCCAGTTGGTCAGTCATACTGACAGTATTCCAGGTGCTGTGTAGATATGATAAACAGAGTGCTTGCTCACCATCTTGAATGTATAGATTAAATTTACATTGGTAAAGGAAATGATCCTTAACCTCTTGATGATTTTAGATTGCTATTTTCTTGGGAAGAGCTGCCAATATTTATCCCTTGTCTCTCTTACTTAATTTGGGTAGAAGAAGTAAGATTGGATCAAATTTTCAACACATGATGATGTTTGCTGGTAAGTTTCAATTTCCTGTTGTGTCTACCTTTCAGTCTACCATTTGGAAGAGTCAGAAACACTGAAACTGCATCCTCAAATAGAAAATTCTTCCTATCTTCTCCCGTTGCTTTCTGTAGGAACTTTTCAAATGCTGCTTCTTTGGTTACAAATTATGTCACACTAAGTAAAGAAGTTAAAGATGAATACATTTTGACAGAAAAACCTGTAAATGAATATTGATAGCAGTTCTAGCCATAATGGCTAAAACCCTGAAAAATAACTTACTTGTTTTTCTATTCAGTCCTGGGATTGAACCTAGTAACCTAACCCATGCATACCAAGCAAAAAAATCTACCATTAAGATATCTATATCGGGACTGGAGAGATGGCTCAGCGGGTAAGAGCACTGACTGCTCTTCCAGAGGTCCTGAGTTCAAACCCCAGCAACCACATGGTGGCTCACAACCATCTGTAATGAGATCTGATGCCCTCTTCTGGTGTGTCTGAAGACAGCTACAGTGTACTCATATAAATAAAGTAAATAAATCTTTTTTTAAAAAGATATCTATATCAATATCACCTATATTTATATTTCTCAGCCTCTCGCCTTTANAAAACATTTTGCTTTGTTGTGGTTGCTGCTGGTTTTTTTTCGAGACAAGGTTTTTCTAGGTAGCCCTGACTATCCTGAAGCTTTGTAGACCAGGCTGACCTCAAATTTCACAAAGATCTGCCTGCCTCTGCTTTTCAAGTGCTGGGATTAAAGGCACATGCCACCACTGCCCAGCAACATTTTGCTTTTTAACATGGGGTCTAAGTTGTTCAGACTTACACTATAGTTCAAACAAGCTTTGAATTTATTTGTGACTCTCCTGCCTCAGCTTCCCATGTAATTGGGATTTTAGAGATCTGTACCACCAGACCTGGCATTTGTCTGTATTTCAATGGGGAAATGGGGCAGGGAAGGACCTGATAAATCTGTGCTGTGGAAAAAGCACTAAATAATAAAAACAAACATTTACTCACATAGTGGCATGGATGAGTCTCAGAAGTGTTATGTTAAATGAAAGAAGCCAGCCTTAAAACTTCTATGTATGATTCCATTGATAACATTTTTTTTCATTTTTTATTAGGTATTTAGCTCATTTACATTTCCAATGCTATACCAAAAGTCCCCCATACCATCCCCCCCACTCCCCTACCCACCCACTCCCCCTTTTTGGCCCTGGCGTTCCCCTGTACTGGGGCATATAAAGTTTGCATGTCCAATGGGCCTCTCTTTCCAGTGATGGCCGACTAGGCCATCTTTTGATACATATGCAGCTAGAGACAAGAGCTCTGGAGTACTGGTTAGTTCATAATGTTGTTCCACCTATAGGGTTGCAGATCCCTTTAGCTCCTTGGGTTCTTTCTCTAGCTCCTCCATTGGGAGCCCTGTGATCCATCCATTAGCTGACTGTGAGCATCCACTTCTGTGTTTGCTAGGCCCTGGCATAGTCTCACAAGAGACAGCTACATCTGGGTCCTTTCGATAAAATCTTGCTAGTGTATGCAATGGTGTCAGCGTTTGGATGCTGATTATGGGGTGGATCCCTGGATATGGCAGTCTCTACATGGTCCATCCTTTCATCTCAGCTCCAAACTTTGTCTCTGTAACTCCTTCCATGGGTGTTTTGTTCCCACTTCTAAGGAGGGGCATAGTGTCCACACTTCAGTCTTCATTTTTCTTGAGTTTCATGTGTTTAGGAAATTGTATCTTATATCTTGGGTATCCTAGGTTTTGGGCTAATATCCACTTATCAGTGAGTACATATTGTGTGAGTTCCTTTGTGAATATTTTTTAAAAAGATCAAATAATAGTGATGGAGAGCAGGTTAGGGTGATGAAGAGGTTGGGCTAACAGGCAGCACAAAGTAGTTTGCACAGGAAGAGCAAAATGCTCATTCTTGATTGTGGCAGTGGTCACACCCTTCTATGCATCATCAAAACTGTAGAAACTGAATTCACTATACATAAATTACTAAATGGTAAAGAGTTTTTAGAGATCAAGGTATGTGTGGTAGCAGATCCATGTACTCCCAGCACTTGGGTCACTAATGCGTGAGGACTGTGAAATTGAGAACGGCCTGGGCCACATTAGTAAAACCCTGTCTGAAAAAAACCAACCAGTGAAAGTCAGTATTATATGCTAAATCTGCTGATCATTCTTTATGTATATCAGTATTTATTTCATATTTTCTATATGTTTCCAAGTATTGAGGTTATGTTTTATATCTCTAGAGCTTATATAGCCTGCACCAGTGATGAGTTATTGAAGATGCACTTGTATTCCCTGTAGGTCTTCGTGGTGCAATGGCATTTGCCTTGGCCATTCGAGATACTGCCACTTATGCACGACAAATGATGTTCAGCACCACACTTCTGATCGTGTTTTTTACTGTGTGGGTATTTGGTGGTGGCACCACTGCCATGCTGTCATGCCTGCATATAAGGTAAGTAGGAACAGGGGACCTCATCTCCATATTCCGTTCTGATTCAGTTTACTTTTATTTTTTGTCATGAGAAGATTTTAAGCTTTGGAAAAAAACTTCAAAAGTGCAAAACAAGATATAGAAAAAAATTAAACTGCAAGTAAAAGAAATGGAGAGCCTTGCTCCCACTCTGAAAGGGCAGCCCTCTGGACATTTTACACATCTTAGGAAATGGGCAACACTAACGTGCTCTTACTGGTTTTGAAATGTGGTAGTAGAAGAAAATTTATTATAGCATGTGCATTTGCACTGGTAAATATCTTCATATTATTTGAACAGCTGTATGTATCTTAGCTAATTTAATCAAATTTTTGTTGTGGTAGTGTTATATTGATTTTAGGCTTTGGCTATTTCCATTTGCATCTGAGGGTTTTTGCTATTGCTATTACTATTACTAAACAACTGAATGCTCTGAAGCCAGTGTGCCACCATGTTCCTGTTTAATTCTTCCTTTAGGATGCATTTCCTGAAGTGGAATTGATTGCTCCATAAGCTATGCATGTATTTAAGGTTTTTGGTCAGGTTACCAGGTCCAGTCCATTGGCAGTGTGTGAGTCCAGTTTACCCCAGATCTAATGGATACCAGACAATATTGTTCCTTTTCATCGTTCTGATCAGCACAGTTTCTAACCTAACAAACCAACCAAGGCCAAAATCCTGCAGTCATGATCTTCAGTGTGTCTTGCTTAATGTATTCAGTTTGAAAGCTCTCTTGTATCTCAAGAGTTCTGCCTTTGTTTCCATGGATACAGCAGCCAGGGTCTGAAGCCTTTGTGGATTGTAGTTCTGTGTTTGACTGAAACTTCATAGGTATTAAGAGCTACTGAGCTTCCAGTCTCATTTTGAAAAACAGTGTCTCACCTATTAGAGAATCTGTTATCTGTTTCTTTAACTTATGCCTTTTATCATTGCAAAGAGAAGCTAGCCGTCATTTACACAGAAAATGTTGTTAATGTCTTAATATTTCTTTAATATTCAAATACCTTGTGATTTTTGTGCTATTTCTGTGTGTAGTAGATAACATAGTGCAGCATGTATACTTTTATACATCCAGTAATGTTCTTATAACGCTACTTATTACTTGTAGAAGGACTTGACATTTATTAAACACCTACTATGTGCCAGGCATTCCATTCTATGTGTTTAATATGTTTATCTAATCATAGTAACTGTTTTACAATAGGCTTTAAAAAGTTGTAAGTTGTTCAATATCATGCTGATAATTGAATAGTACACAGAGAAACCTATGCTCTTAGTTCCTTCAGAGACCATGGTACATCAAGAAATGAGTGTGATACATGTTGAAAGGACTAACCTTCTTTTTTCTAAAGTTTGTAACTGAAGACACTTCCAGAAAGAGTGAATCAGATTGTGAAACAGCCTAGAAAAAGTGCTCAGTCAGTTGTGTTTCCCTCGCTGTCTTCTACGCAGAGCAAACAAGGCCTCCTGCTCTCTCATCCAACCCCATCCCTGTTCACACTGACTTTTGTCTACATCACTAGATTTCAGAGCTCTTTGGATGGTCCTTACCTGCCTGGCAGCAACATTGGAGGCTTACTTATACCCACTGCCGTTGTGTCTTGTCTTATGAGTATGACTAGGTTTCTTGTCTTATTGCAGTGCCTTGGCTTGTTTGTGAATAAGCTCTATGTTAATTTTAAATATGTCCTGATTAATAGAAGTACATCTCTTTCCTCCATCTAGCCCCTCCCATGTCCTTCCACCCTCAAGTAAACTGTATATTTTGAGAGTCCTCACTGGTGCTTCTGGGTTTTTTTGTTTTTTGTTTTTTTTAAGATTCATTTATTTATTTTATTTATTGCGTACACTGTTGCTGTCTTCAGACACACCAGAAGAGGGCATCAGATCCCATTACAGATAGTTGTGAGTCACCATGTGGTTGCTGGGAATTGAACTCAGGACCTCTGGAAGAGCAGTCAATGCTCTTAACTACTGAGCCATCTCTCCAGCGCCCTGATACTTCTTTGAATGCAGTAAAGACTAGCATGTCAAACAGTTGTGAGACATATAGTCTTAATTTTTACAGTTCAGTTCACATTATTGTTTTATTTTTTTCTAAATACATGTTGGCTTAAAATATTATCACATTTACTCAATAGTTATATCACAAATATTCAATTTTCTCTATTTTAACTGTTAGTAAATTCTTAGTAATCAGCATAAATAGTGAATGTCAGTATTTTGTGGCTTTTACTATTGCTATAATTATTATTAGTTACCTTTATATTGTCAGTTAAAGCCTAAATAGTTGGATTTTCCTTCCTAGCTCTATTTGGGAGTAAAGGTAAAGGCTATAGTTTAAGCATCTTTCCTGCCCCTACATTTTTCAGTTAAACTTTGAAGAAGTGCCTAATGAGTTGGGACTACCGAAGATTCATGTACATCCAAACTTAACCTTTGCATTCTTGATCTTTCCTTCTTCCTTGGTTTCTACATCTGCAGCATGACACCTATGTCCCAGAGTTGCGAGGATTTGGTGAGCTAGCATCAGCAAAGCTCTTTGCACAATATTTCAAGTAATATTTACTGAGCACTCGCTATTTGGTGGAGCCTCCAACCCACTGGTTTTTAGCAGATTATTTTGTATCCGCAGGGAACTATTTGACAACATATTGAAGTTTTTGGGGTTTTTTTGTTTTGTTTTGTTTTTTTCTTTTGATGGTCATAACTAGGAGAAAGGACTGCCATTACTATGTAGTAGGCAGAGGCCAGTATCCTATTAAACATCCTACAGGGCACTGAATAGGCTACTATCTAGACCTGCAATTAAAGAATTATCTGGTCCAAAATGCTGGTAGTGCTAAAATGAAATAACCTTATTCAAAAGGACGGTGGCAGTAAAAGATAGAGAAGTTCTTTGTTACAGTTAGTGGGTAAAGTGATAATACACTAGTTAATAAATGAGCATGACAGTTTTAGATGATACTACATGTGACAGAAATGAAGATGCTGGAACAGTGCCTGGGAATGGGGTATATATAATATGAAGAAGCCAGGCAAGGTCTCTCAGAGAGGTTATATTTGAACTCAGTCTGCCTGAGTGGCAAGACCCTGCCAGTTCAACAATGACCAGGAAGAGCAGTCCAAACAGAGGGAAAAATCAGTAGCAAAGACCTGAAGGCAGGAGCAGATTCGGCCTGTTTGACACAGAGAAAAGCTTGCATGATGAGAGTGATCAAATTGGTAAGTAGAAAAACATGTAGACCAGACCCAAAGGGATCAGGATTCTGAAAACTACCCATGAAGGACCAGTAGCAAAACCTTTTGACTTCCCTAGATCTTTGTTACAGCTCCCCAGATCTGGGTGATATGGGGCCACATAGTATGGTCGTGTACCAACAAGACCTTATTTACCACTGGGTGTGTGTGAGAGTTATGGTATCACTTCTGATGTAGGGTTTTGTAGGATATAGCAAAGACTTTGGGTTGGAAAATTCAGTGGGGATTTTGAAGATAATAAAGCAAGAGAAAGACATGGTCTAATTTCTAGTGTAAAAAGATCATGTCCCCCGTCTTAGAAGCATCAGATCCCCAGTGAGTTAATCAGCTTGCATCCTTTCACATGTGTGACAGTCACACTTGGCTCCCTATCATTTAGCTAGCACACATGCTTTGCATTTCTTTGTTGCTGAGCCTTTGCTTGGCCTGGGATTCTCTTTCATTCTCAAGAACTGACACTACTACCCTTCCCCCTCCCCGATTCTTTTTTCTTGGAGTTGCTGTGTAGCATTGGGTCTGTCCATCACAGCAATTAGCCCATTCATCCTTGTAATCCAATATTGCTAGAAGAGCTACCTACCACTTAGCGCTAGTGATGCATCAAGCACTTTAAACGTTTTCAGTACATTGTTCTCATTTAATCCTTGCAGGAACACTTTGTGCTGATACTAGATGCATTGTTCTTAGGACCACATAGAATGACTGAACTGACATAGCTAGCTGGAAATTATCCTGGAGAAGTCCCGACACTATCCTGCCTTAACGGCAAACTCTTTTGTGTCTGCTGTAGTTGGGTCTGTTTCTCCACTAGTCTGTGAGCCCCTTGAGAACAGGGACCATGTTTAATTCATGTCTATGCCCTGTGCCTAGCACAGTGCCTGGCAAATAATAAGTGTTCTGTAAATGTTTATTAATACTGGTTTTGGATAAAGTGCGATTTTAATGTTCTAAGTGTTCTATCATCTTGACCACTAGGTGTCACTTGAGATGCATAAATGTGGTTAGAGTCCAATGTGACTGGAAAGCTATTAAACAGTTTCTGGACATTTTTAACAAGTGAGCCTTTGTTTGAGCTTTGAATCTGGTCTCGGCCACCTGTTTTCAGATACTTGACCATGACTCCCTCACCTTCCAGATGTGGTGTTGTAGCATCTTCCTCTTTTGAGTGTTGTCTTTGCAGATGTTGCAGATGTTGCTTCTTGTACTTGTGTGTTGCCTGTGCTGTCTGTAGTTGGTAACCGAATCAATACACATTTGAGCACCTACTGTGTGTCAGGTACTATGCTAGACTCTGGGGATACAGAGATGAATTGACACATGGCCTTTACCCTCAAGAAGCTCACAGTCTTTTTGGGGAGACGGACAGGTAAATAATTATACTGTACTGTGATGTATTTTGTAATAAAGAACTGAGAAAGGGCTGCAGAAGCATAAAGGGAGGTGATTCTGTGTAGACATGGCATAGAGCAGTTACTTTGGCACTTGACAAGGGAGTAGAAAGGTGAGAGGACACACATTGCCACCTAAGGGAATGAGTGGCATGAGCCAGAACAGTATTGACTCTTGAAGTTGCCAAAGGTATGGGGAAAGGAGTGTGTTATAGAATGACTGTCAGTGGGGGGGTGGGGCAAGGTAGGCTGGAGTAAGGGGTGGCTACTAGTGTGTCGAGAAGTTTGAGTCCTCCAAAGGACTTTCGACTTAAAAGGTTTAAGGATTGTGAGCTGTTCTCAGAAGCTTCTGTGAAACAGTGACCTGAAGAGTTCCATGCCTGGCAGCTGGAAAGGCTTACTCAACAGAACCCATGAGTCAGAACGGAGGCTGGAACAGCAGGGACAGATGACGAGGAGAGACCTGACAGGCAGGGGAGGGGAAAGAACAGAGCTGGCAGGTCTTAAACTAGAGAAGAGACTCAGAGCTACCTAATGAACTTGTTCCCTGGAATGTCCAAAGAAGGAATTTGATGTAGGTACACGTGTTCTGAGGAACCAAGACTAAATGCCCATCCAGTCAGGGGACCCTGCAGTCCCCCTGGAACCGAACCCTCTTCTGTCATCCTAACAATGTCACCATGAGAGCAGTATGCCAGCTTTGTTTGCGAAACTTTCTAATCATTCTTACTGAGCAACTGGGGCAGTGTTCCTCTCCCCCACTGCTTTCAGGAGAAGTGCTATTGTACTGGAACTGGTAAGTGAGGTTCTAGGACTAGAATACCTGCCCTGCTTGCCTTAGACCCAAAGCTCTTGCTAAAGAAAGCGGCAGGCGCCAGAGAAGAGAGAGAACAGTGACCATTCTGGAGCTTCTGTGTTGAGAAAAGTATTTGCCCGACACTGTATATATGTGGGGAGACCTTCCATTGGATCAAAAATCTCATTTGCTCTTTGTGTTTTTCCTTTAGGGTTGGTGTTGATTCAGACCAAGAACATTTGGTAAATATGCACTTGTGTTGTCCCTGGCATTTCTGTCCAATGTTCAGTCTTTTGGAAAGAAAACTGTCTCTCTTAGACTTCATGCCTCTTTTTTGATACTCTTTTGTTTGCCTCGGCTTTTAGCTGACATCATTTCTGGCGTTTCTCACTGTTCCATAGAAACAGAGTCATAGTTTAGGCTGTAAGTGGCTATCAAGGGTGACAGCTTGCCTATCTGTGGCCATCCTGGGTTTCTGCCACTGAGGAGAATAGGCTCTTAAGTGCTCCTGGGTGTTCAAGTGAGTGCTCTGGCACGGGGAGCCTTTTTCCACTCTGGTTGCGCAGGAAGGCTGGGCTCTGATGTCAGTCCGCTCCAGCTGCTCTTCCTGTGTAACTTTCAAGTTGGATGACCAGCAGCTGCCCTTGAGAACCGCCTTGAAGCTTCGCTTCTGAGTCTCCAGCTGGTCTCCCCTGCATGTTTTGGGGTTTACACTCTCTTACCCTAGGCCTTTTCAACACAGCTCCTCACTTCCTTCCTTTTGTGTTTCTCAGCTGTGAGCTGCAGACTTGTGGACTGGGCACAGCAAAGCTGTCTGTCCTCATGAGACTGACCACCCTTTTCTGGTATTTTCCACCCTCTTTTTAATGGTTTCTGAGCACCACAGAATAAGTGATTCCCTATTACATATTAGATGAGAAATCACATACGAGGTTTTTGAAAATGGAAAATACCTTTTGAAACATAATTCCTATTGTTTCCTGAAACATGGCATGGCATATTTTTTCTACAGTGTGTGCTTTAAATGAAAACATTTACTCAATTCACTTCCTAAATGCTAATTTTGAGTGATGACTGTGTGCATGTGTCTGTCTGTATATATGTGATATAGTAAGTAGTTGCCTGTTTTGTGGTTAGAATCTTAAAGTAGAATTCCTTGGGCAAACCAGATTATGTACACCCTCATCCTTGTAAGCTTCTGGGATAGGTCCAAGGGCTCCTAGTGTTTCAGTGCCTCTGCCTCTGTCATAAAACACTACATTGACACAGCCCTGTTACCCTTGTCACCACAGAGGACAAATATGGAAAGAGGCAGATAGGTGACTGCCAGTTGTGGTAAACAGAAAGAAGTATATTTCTATTTGCTTTCAGAGCCCCATGGACAGATGTTAGCAAGGTAGTCCAGTGAGCTTGCTAGAAAAGCCTGACACCCTGACTCTGATCCCTTGAACCCATGTAAAGGTAGAATGAAAGAAGTGGCTCCACAGAGTTGTTCTCAAGACACACACACACACACACACACACACACACACACACACACGGGAGGGGGGGTGGAGAGGGAATAAATAAATACAATTAAAATATAAAGCCCTTCGGACATCCAATTATATTGTTTACTCAGTAATGCTTATTATGTCCCTTATGAAGCTTGAGGAAGATTCTAGTCCATATGGAGCTTAGGAGTACACAGTAATTAAATGGTAAGATCTGAAGATTATTTGCTTTACAAAAAGTGAAAGCAGGGCCAACGCAATGGCTCAGTGAGTAAAAGAGCTTGCCGATCAAGTCTGATGAGCTAGGTTCAGTCCCTGGAACCCATGCTGGAAAAAGACAGCCCCTAATATACAGCACAGCAGCAGCACTAATAAAAGGTAGTGCTACTAATGATGATGAAACTAAAACAAAGTGAAGGGGGCTGGAAAGATGGCTCAGCAGTTAAGAGCACTGACTGTTCTTGCAGAGGTCCTGAGTTCAATTCCCAGCAACCACTTGGTGACTCACAGCCATCTGTAATGGGATCTGAATACACTCTTCTCATGTGTCTGAAGACAGCTGCAGTATACTCATATACATTAAATAACTAAATCTAAAAAAAAAAGGAAAAAATTTGAAATGGGGCAGTTTCATGGTAGAATGTATAGTTAGTTTACATGAGGTCCTGGTTCCAGCCTCAGCATCAAAAATTAAACAAGAAATAAGTGAAGGCATGAGAAACTTAAGCAAGTATAGGCAAGTTCAGGAGTTCTTTTGTGCTTGTGAGTGCATGTGATGTTCTCAGATATTTTTATAGTTTTTAGAGTATGTGTTGACCCATGTTGAAGCAAAAAGTAAACTATTTGAGAAATAGAGAGAACAGGAAAAAGACAAAACTCAGACTCTACATTTTGTGCCCTTAGAAAAATCACAAAACCATGGAACATTAGTTCTGGAAAGGGCCTTGGAGAATTTGTAACAGTTGTATTTTATACATGAAGAAATTCAGGCCTAGAAAATGAAGGAGGTTTGCCCAAACTAGTTAATGTCAGTGAGCCAGGACTGGAGCTAGATAGGCTGACTGCCTGACTACTGAGCATACCGTGTTACAAATAAGGACAGTTCAGATTTTTGAAAACTATTTTAGAAGCTGCCTGCTTGCTGTGTTAGTTTCTCCCCTGGCTAGTGAGTTCTACCATAGCATTTTCTTGTCTTCATTTTGACACTATGTTCTGCATGTAGTAGCAACTTTGATAATGCCATTTATTTCTGAAGTCCGTGACACAGCTCTTAACAGATAGGGTGAGATGTTTTCTTCTATACATGCCACTGCATGGGTGGTGGAAGTCAGATGGAGGGGGTGAATTAACCCATACTGGCTTTTCTTTATATATGTGTGTGTATTTCTGTGTGTGTCTATGTGTGTGTGTGGCATGCGTGTGCCATAGTACATGTAGTGATCAGAGAAACCTTTGGTAGAATAAAATAGGACCTCTTTGATGTTGATCACTGTGTACACCAGGCTAGCTGGTCTGTGAGCCTCCAGAGAGTCTCCTGTCTTCACTCCCTACCTGCCTCATTATGTTAGCATTCGAGTTGCAAGAATTGTTGCTATGCCTGACTTCATGTGGGTTCTGAGGATTGGAACTTGGGTCTTCATGTTTGTATGGCAAGTACTTTTCTCATAGAGCCATCTTCTTAGGCCCCACATTGATTTTTTATAATAATTTTATAATTATATATCATTTCCCCACTTTGCTTTTTTCCCTCCAACCTCTCTGATATACCCTCCCTCCTTTCTCTCTGTCTCAAATTTATAGCCCTCTTTTCTTTAACTGACCCCACATTGACTCTTAAGTGGTAATAGAGTCATAAGTTGGCAAGCCACCTGAGTCACAGAGATACTTTGGAAACCATTTCAGTTTCCTACACCAAACCTGCAGTATACAAGTCCTTGGTTTTCTAATGTTGCCTATGTTAGACACTATCTTTCGTGAAGTCTCTACTTCTGATTGTACAGAGGAGTGGCTCTAAATAAGCCTGTCTGCATCTTTGGTATTGACTGGTGTATCATCTGTCTGCAGGGTGTTCCTGACAACGAAAGGAGAACCACCAAAGCAGAGAGTGCCTGGCTCTTTCGGATGTGGTACAACTTCGATCATAAGTATCCTTAAAGATAAAACATGATAGTATAGGCATGGATAAGTAGAGTTTAATGAAATGATTCGGTGTGTGCATGTGTGTACATGTGAGCACCAACACATCTGTGTGTGTGCAGGGGTCCTGGGGAGGAACCCAGCGGTTTGTGCATGCTAAATGTGTACTCTATCACTGAGCTGCAGTTGCAGCCCCAGAACAGCTGTTTTGCCTTCCTGAAGCAGAATGGAAGACCTATCTCTCTCCATCAGTGGTCTAGAGAAGGGCTTTCCCATCAGTGAATTCCTCTGCAAACCCAGGGAACCAAAAGGCATTGGTGATTATGGAAAGAATCCACAGCCTAAATGGCATGGCTTTTTTGTTTTAGATACAGATTTATTTATTTAGAAAACTGTAGTATTTGATGTCCTTGGGATAATCCGGAGAATCCTGTGCAAGGAATTTGTTGCTCGCTGGTATACTTGTTTGGGTAGCAGTCTTAGGGGAGAACAGGAGCTTGAAGTGAAATGCAGTGAGCTTGACCTCACGCTCAGGAAGCTGGGCTAAGGGGACACTGGGTCTTCCTAAAAACTCCCAATGCAAAAAGTCTTTGCGATCATAAACCTTGTATGGTAGGAAAAATACCCTTCCTCTCAGGATTAGAAGCCATTTACTATAGATAGTATATTCTGTATACTAAATGTTCACCTCCATGTTTGCAGGTACTTTAAAATTAAATTACCATGCACGCACAAAAATTCAAGCCTATCTGTGGCATGAAGGCCCCCATTAGGGAGTGAGATCCTCGGTTTTTTTAAATTGTTTAAAGATTATGTCATTACTTCTGGCTCCATTACCAGCATCTTGGATGAATGCCATTCCCATATCTCTTGGGGCTTTTTCATTCCTCTTATTTACCATTTTTCAGTTTTCTAGAATAAAACTTACATTTTCTATATAATTCACAAAATAATTTAAATGATTCCAGTTTAGAAAAAGAACTTACTTTCTTATATAATCTTATAGGAGTAAACACCAAAAACTAGTCTCTAGTCATTTTAACCCCCAGAGCCATGGCAGCATTCATTTTCATCAGTCTGGATTTCAGCTCCTTTATTTAGCTAGATTGTTACAATAGACTTGTAATTTAAATACAATGAAGTATGTGAATCCTAAGAATATAATTTAATGAAGGTTGCTCAACATCTGTCCCTTTGTACCTACTGACTGTGTAAATATATGTGTAAGTATTTGTAGCAGAATGGAGGGTGTCCTGTGTTCTCTTCCATCAGTAACGCTTTCCCCTAGCATGCCTCACAGAACACTAACTCTAATTCTGAGTGCTATCAACATGAGTTAGATATATCTGATTTTGATTTTCCTTTAAATGTGTTATATTTAGTCTTTCTGTGCCTTTGTTCCTAAGCTAAGCATCTGTGTAATTTAGCTATAAGGTTGTATATGACCAAAATTCAATGAGCTGGGCTCAGATCTAGGACATTGTGCATACAAGATAAGCATTCTGCCTCACTCCTTGTTTGGTTGTTACGAAGTGACTAATTTGCCCCCAGCTAGCCTTAAACTTATGATCCTCCTATGTCTGCATGTTTTCCTATGCCCAGTCCTTTCATTTCTTTAATAAGCACAGGACTCTTGTGTGTGTGTGTGTGTGTGTGTGTGTGTGTGTGTGTATGTGTGTTTGTGTGTGTGTTTCAAGACCAGTTTTCTCATTATGGTCCTGGCTGTCCTGGAACTTGCTCTATAAAGAAGGCTGGCCTCAGAGTCAGAGATCTGCCTGCCTCTGCTTCCCATGTGCTGGGACTAAAGGTATGCACTACCCCACCCAGCTAAGCACAAGACTCTTTAGTCAAAATATTTGATTATCTTATGTAACAAATCCCTTTTCAGTAGTACCAGACAGGACCTTAGTCATTTTTATATTCAACATTCTGAGAGTTTATCATTTCTGTTTATAGTGGCTTTGTGTAGACAGTGCGTTTATAGAGAAAAGCTTCAATCGTGTATAGGATTTATTAACATAGGCATGTATAAATGCTGTCTTTTAAAGGCTTGTTTATGTACGCATTGTGTTTATGTATGTTGGGAGAGGGACTGTGCTATGGAGATGGGGAGACAAGCTGCAGGAGTTGGCTCTCTCCTTCTGCCATGTGGGTCCTGCTCAGTTTCTCAGCCTTGTTGGCAACTGCCTTTGCCCTTTGAACCATCTTGCCAGTCTCAACATTTTGTCTTTAATATTTTGGGGTTGACTGACCGTAAGCCCACACTCCTCCTGCTTTAATCCCAAGCTTTCCGAGCATTGGGCTCACGGGTGTGCACCACTGTGTAGAGCTAAGAAGTTTCCATGAGGCCTGGAGATTGAGCCCATGGCCTCGAGCCTGCTGGGCAAGTGCTCTTCCCCTGAGCTACACGCCCCAGGTTCTCATCTTATAATGGAAGGAATGTGCTCTGTGTCCTTTCTGCATGCTTTCCCCTGTGTTTTCCTCCTTTCTTCTTTTAATCACCATGAATTACTAAATCAATTGTAATGAGGATCTATGATGTAGGAGTTCATGATGTGTAATTTGTTTGTTTTAAGTTTTGGGATTTCATTTTTCTTTTCTCCTTCACCTTCAAGCTTTGTAGGAAGTGAAGCAACATGATGCAGAAATTCAACTCAGCGTCTACCAGAATCTGTAATAAATGATCAGAACCATTTTTATTAGGATACACTAGTGCAATATTTATTCTTCTCTCTGAGCACCATTATTCTTTACTTTCTCCCTTATTTTCTTTAGTACCAAACTCAGGATGAGTTTATGTTCCTTCAGTCCCTAAAAGCAGGAAAACAATAGGGTGTCATGCAGCAATTCAAAGTCAGACCAGTATCAGCTAGCTGATATGTCCCCATTTCCTTAATTGTGTGGCTTTAGGTGGATCATTGACCGGTGTATCAATGTCCCTGTCTGTGAAATCAAGATAATAAAAAGGTCACCACCATTTGCTATCTTCCTGCTATAATATAGCAATGAGATGAGCTTGCATGTGTAAAACCCTTTGCCAGCCTCTGAAGTAGTCAGCAGGCTGTGGCTGTTCATTGTTTGGGACTGAGTTGTAGTTTAGGAGTCAGTAGAGCACTTGTAGAGCACTGTAACAACAACAGCAACAACAGGCTCACTGTTGTCTTAAATATATGCAGAGATGAGTGCAGCCCTTCCTTAACCCTGTGTGCACAGCTATCTGAAGCCCCTGCTGACCCACAGTGGGCCTCCTCTGACTACCACACTCCCAGCCTGCTGTGGGCCAATCGCCAGGTGCCTGACCAGCCCCCAAGCATATGAAGTAAGTGGCACATATTTATTTATTATTCACTTGCTGCTGTTGTCTTGAGGCAGGTTCTTGCTGTATACCCCAGGCAAGTCTCAAACTGAGATTCCAGGCATGTACAGCCTTGCTCCAAAGAAAGCAGCTTTTATATACTAATTAAATTCTTTAGCAAGTTCACTTTAGGGGTTCTATGGGTTAGGCTTCTGGTTATATTTTAGTTTGCTTTGAATTTCTCAGTCTGAGGTATAAATCCAAGAGAGGGAATTTAAGCACATTTTATTTAAGTAGAATATACACTGAAATGAGTAGAGATAGCAGCCTTTGAGAATAGACCAGTTCCTTATCTTCTAGCAGGTTATTTTAGTAGGTCATTCATTCTGTTTCCATGCCAGCTTTAATTTATTTACCATATGTGGCCTGATTTCAACAATGGGTCTGTATGTTTCCATGTCTTCATCAGGCTCATCACAGTGCAGTTGAGAGGATGCTTAAAACATTTTTTTCTTAGATTTAATTACATTTATTAAAATTCAAAAATGTGATGTTACGGAGCATCTCCTCTAACGGCAAAGCAATCATAGTGGAACAAGTGTGCTGCAGCACACTGTGCTTAGCTGCACTTTTTGGATGTCTGTTAAGTATAACAGATGCTCTGTGATTTAATGTTAGTATTTTACGGAAGTATACTCATGTCTGGTCCAGGACACAACTAGACAGAATCTGGGGTACATATATTTTCCTCATCTACTAACATGATTGATGGTTTGGTAAATATTACAACCAAGAAGAGAGTGAAAGATGTGCTAACTACTCTGGATTCTAAAATGTAAACACTTAATTTCCCCCCATGTTTAAAGAATCTGTGACATTGACTGGGCTTCCCAAATGCAACCTCCACCAGTTTTGACTGCTGCAATAGAACTTTAGAAGCCCAGGTTAGTAGGTAGCTGTACTGAAGCAGTGTAGGCACAGACCTCTTGGTTGAGTGTGTCCTCCTTTACAGAGAGTGGGGGAGGAAGAGGCAGTGTAGAGAAGGCACCTGAGCCAGGGCAGCAGCTAGTGGCTTTGTTTTGAGCCATTTGACAGATTGTGTTTGTAGCGTGGGGAGAATGCTAGATGCTGCCCTGTCTCCCTCCCATGTGACCCAGGCTCTGCATGCAAGCATTGTTCTTTTCCATTGTTCCACATGACTATCCATAGGCGTGTTATTGGCTCAGGCAGAGCCTTGGCTCTCAGATTCCAGAGGCCCAATAACTTACATCATTCACAGCCAAAAACTCCATAGCTCTCTCTCTCTGTGTGTGTGTGTGTGTGTGTGTGTGTGTGTGTGTGTGTGTGTTCGAATGTGCGCAAGCACAAGGTGGTAACAAACAAAACAACACACAAACCAACCTGCCACCAGCAACCTTTAAAAACTCACAAACAAAAAAGAGACAACTATGTATCCTGTGGTATGGAGCAGTATAGCACATCACTGTATGAGTTTCCTGGAGCTGCTGTGACGGATGACAGACTAAATGGCTACAAGTCTGAGGTTACGGCAGAAGCAGGATCAGTTCCCTCCATGCTTTTCTCTTCGCTCCTGATGCTTCGCTGTCAGTCTTTGGCATTCCTCAATATGTAGATGCTTCCGCACCATTTAGTGTCCCTTTTCTATCCACATGTGCCTGTGTCATTTATGCTGTTACAAACAGTACTTACAGTGACTGTTTTTTTTTTAAATAAACTTTACACATAAATTTGTTCAGGGATATAAACTATAAGTATGTAGAATTGATTTTAAAGGGATATTGCTAGATCAAAAGGTATGTGCCTTTTACATTTTTTCCAGACCTGTTAAAGAAAATTAATTAGAAAGTGCCAAAGACCTGCAGTAGTAGCCACAAAGCTTTGTTTTAACCAAATGGCAGACACTAGTTAGGTTTATTGTAACTAGTTATATATTAGACAGGAAGTGATTTCAGCTGATAAGTGGCTGTGGACTTAACCTTTTCATTGACTTTTTTATTGTAATCTTTGAGTATTTAAGGAAATTTCTAGGAATAGTAAATTTCTGATAGCGGAAATACACACACACACACACACACACACGTGCACATGCATACACAAACAAAATTCACCAACAACTCAACATGGAGTACTTTTTTGGAAAACCTTTTTCCATTAGAACAGAAGTTTATGAACCTAGAAAACAACTGCGTGATGAGAGTTTCCATGTGTCTCCATGTGCCATGGTGTGTTGTGTGGTTGGAATAGGAAGCACTTAGTCTTGTATTTTAACAACATTTGTTTGTTTCCCTGCTCCCTGGCCCTGGAGACATGACTTTTAAGATCCAGGAGGCCAAACTTTTAACGTGCAAGAGCTAAGCAAGCAAAGGGCTAAGGGCCAGCCACTGTGGGAGCACAGAGAACGAACACCCAGTGTAGAGCTGAAAGATCAAAGAAGCCTGCCAGGAGTAAGTCACAGGCAGGACTTGAAAGGGATGCCTGGATGCCTACCGGCTGGGAGGTAAGAGAAAGACTGGAGAGAGGAATAGTTGTCACCGCTGTAGTCCACCCTGCACAGCAAGGGGCCGCTGGAGTGGGAGAGGCAACTGGTGACGGGAGGCAAAGCTGAAGGGAACAAATCACATCGTCTTCTCTGTCAAGCCTAGGACTTGAGCTTTGAATGCGAGAGTCTAGCAGGGAGGCATTTTAACCAGGTGTCCTCAGATGATCTCCTTTTGGGAATGGTTTTCTGAAGAGCTCGCCTTACTTTACTACCTTGCATGGCTTGGCTTCTTTCATTGCTTAACTGCTCTGAAACCTTTTCTTGTTTGTACTTAGAACCAGGAGCAGTTGAAAGATGATGACTCTGATCTCATTCTCAATGATGGTGATATCAGTCTGACATATGGGGATTCTACTGTGAACACCGAGTCCGCAACAGCCAGCGCCCCAAGGAGATTTATGGGCAACAGTTCTGAAGATGCCTTGGACCGGGAGCTTACATTTGGGGACCACGAACTAGTCATTCGTGGCACACGCCTGGTTCTTCCGATGGATGATTCTGAACCTGCGTTAAATTCATTAGATGATACGAGACACAGTCCGGCCTAAGCGCTCTGATGCTCAGTTAGTGGTTTGTAAACTTTGCACATGTGATTGTGAAGAAATGTGTACTACCTACAAGTCCTAGTGCATGTCTCTGAATGTGTAAGCTATATAAATGCCGTTTATATGGCATAGGAAGAATATAAATACCCTGTACAAGGCAGATTGTGAAAAAACTGTTCTCTTAAGTTTTTCTGGCTTTACTACATATTGGCCAGATCTGTTTTAGAAACTTACTTTCACAGTGATGTTCTGTGTTCTGTTACTTTTATGTTTCAGTTAAAGCATAAAAAGTGACGGATTGACTCTTTCTTATATTTATCTGAGTACCGAGTTCTTGTGCTGTGAGTTAATTTGTGTGTGGCAGGGAAGGGGAGGGAAGGGGGAGCTGTTATTCCCTCGGGAACCCGGGAGGAGAGGTTCCTTTGTTGGAAAAACTTTTGTTGATTGCTGCTGCCTTTGTCGTGACTTTTTCTTTCCCTTTTCTCTGGTGGCCCTTTGTGGTGCAAGGAGCTGATGGCATTTTGATCTCACCCCATTCAGGTTGGGGACTGAAGTGTGGGGGCCGTTTTCCCCCATTGATGTGAAAGAACAGATTTCTTGACTACAGTACATTGATGCTCTGAGAAAGAAGGCTACAAATGACCTCCAAGACCTTATTTCTTTTCTTTCACACCAAGACCATAGGAATTGCATCCAGCTGGCTTAGCTAAAATACAGGTGTATATCGTTCAGGGCACTTGTTACAGATTTGAGGGCGCTGGAGCAAGTGGACATGGGGATAGTGGTGTTGGAGGTCTCTCTTCCCAAATATGTAAATAGTCTATACCAGATAAGTTGAAATAGGAAATGTACTTGCTGCTTCATTTTTGATTATGTTCATTGTGTGTATAGCAAGCCTTGTCACCAGAAGTTTTTTTTATATCAACTTAAATCGCTGCTCTTTAGCAGCCAAACAGGAGCAAAATGTAAAATTTTTAAACTCGTTATGTTTAAAGGTCACTTGTTAGTTGATAGTTAATGTTAAAAGTTAATTTATGAACCCACACCTGTTCTGTACTGCACCAGAGGCGGCCGTGAGAGGGATGCAGTGTTCTGCATTCTTTGAAGGGATTCTCCTGGTGTAAAGTGGGTGCGCTTGTTGTCTTCATTGTCGTGTTACTTTTTAATAATAGACACCTAAGCTGCCATGTGTTACTTTTTGATGGTTTTTGAGGAAGAGCACAGAACAAATTTTCATTTCATATTCATAGTATGAAAGTGGTTTCTATTTTGTAATGCTGCAAATACCTAAAGGTACATTGAACACTTGGAAGGGAACACTTTTTGATGCTGATTCTGACCTGTTTCTGATTCAGGAGAAAAAGATACAAATCTTGTGGATTTTTCTCCCTCAGGTCCAAGTAGCATTGCCTTAAATCTAACCCAATTAGAAACTTGATTACTTATGTGACGTTCAAATTTTCCACTGAAAAATACCCTTCCAAACAAAGCACGCACTTACTCTCAAAAGGGTTCTGTGCCATTGCCAACACTCCTTGAGACTTTACAGGAATTCTCATGGTGTACCCTTCGTGGCAGCCTTGACTGTTGGCATAGCCATTTGTTATGTAGTGGTAGTGACTTTCCTGCTATGCAGGAACAACTCCTGTGAAGTGTACGTTTTATATGATGCGTGGCTCTTCATGCAGTAAATAATTTCTTTGTTAATGTATGTTTGAGGGGTTTTGAATGTCAGCATCATTGACCCACAAAGTTATTCAAGTTGTAAAAGGGTATACAGTGATTTAACTACTATCTTTTTTATTCTGTCAGGTTACTGAGCTCACCTTATGAAAATGGCTATAAATACTTAGCATGACAAATTATATGTAACCTGTCTCTTTTTAGCATGCATAAGATTTCTCATTAAGGAAACTGATAACGCTTGAGTCCACTAAATCTGCCTTCAGTACTTTATCAAAGGAGAACGAAGCTTGTTGTACTTATGTATTCATCTGGAAGCCTTTTTTTCCCCCTCTCTTGTCTGTGTACAGCATCCCCATGCATAGAGCAAAGCATCTCTGTTGAGACAGTCATTAGAATTAAGCACCTCAATGAACTTTGATGAAGTACAGTGTGAGTTACCATCATGCATGAGTGAACGCTTGTGGACCTGTTTTTCTGTTGTTTGTGGAACCTATGTGTTTGATTGACTTGAACACTGCATCTCTCAGAGTTGTTTTTAAGGTCTCTTGGCATTTATCCTAGTCTGTGTTTGGCAGCGTGCTGTTAAAGTACTAGACTTCTAATCTGTACGTGCTTTCTGTTTTCCCTTGGAGTACTGGGAAAGATGTTCTAGTGGTTTCTTTTAGGAAAATCTGTCATTAAAAAAATTATAGCCTTGCAAATAACCATTCACTGTTATTTGAGTCACAGTTTATTCTAGAGAGACATAAAGAATGCTGACTTCATTTATTTTTCTACCTATATACATACTGGAAAAGGGGAAGGGCTGGTGTTGTAAAAAGAAACATGACAGAAAACTTATGAGGTGGCAGAGTTGGGGTGCTTAGGTATAAGGGTGGATGTATTTGCTTATGGTCACAATTGTACCATTTAAGAAATACTGGTCAAAGCCATCAAGTTCCATTACATTGATTTGTAGCTTGTTAGCACAATAGCAGAAAATGTCGTGAAAATAGTTGTATTGTACAGCAGGCAGGATGGCTGTGAACTGGGTTAAGTAGAAAGGCAGTTCCAGGTTTGCCTGTAAAGTATGACCATTAAATCTTTCATGTTAAAGGTATGTCTCTCTTTGTACATGAGATGTTTTCTGGGTTAGAGTTTATATTACTCAGGGTTCTCTAGAGGAATGAAACTTACAGAATTTATGTGATTTAATTAAGAAAAAAATCCTCACATGTGTGCCCAACCATGTAGGTTTTAGTTAGTTCCAGATGTAGTCAAGTCGACAACCAAGAATAGCAACATATGCGTGTGACACACACACACACACACACACACACACACGGTTTATTAGAATGGCTTACAGGTTGTGGTCTGTACAGGCCTACAGTAGTTGCTTACCAATGAAAGGTCTAAGAGTCCACTAGTTATTCAGTCCACAAGGCTAGATGTCTCAGCTGGTGTTCAGTATACACCAGAATCCTGGCAAAGTAGGCTCTAATGCCAGTAAAGGAATGGACTCACCAGTAAGATTAACAAGCAAAGAGCAAATACTTCCTTTTTTCTAAGTCCTTTACATGGGCAGCCAGCAGATGGTATGGCTCCAGTTAAATCAAGGTAGATCTTTCCACCTCAAAGATTCCGGTTAAAAGTTTTCCTCCTTCAAATGATTTAAAGTCCCTCACAGGTGTGCCCAGCCAGTCGGGTTTCAGTTAATTCCAGATACAGTCAAGTTGGCAAGTGAGACTAGCCATCACCGAGTTGGCCAACAGCAGTTTTGTCCAATCTGGCTAATGGTACAGATAGTGCTTTCAGTTATGCTGTCGCTTTATCCATTCCAGCTTCACTAGTCATGGTTCAGTCACTAGGGCACAGGTGGGAGGCACCCGCACCCACGACAAAATTTGACCTTGAACCAACTTCTTTTTATCACCACACAGACCCCTGTATTAGATTTGAATAAATACCTCAGTTAACCTAATTTAGTTCTGGAATATAAGGACTTGAAAGGATAGATATTTTGTATTAATTTGAAAATTCTTGACAGGAATCACTTACCAAGATGGTACAGGGTGAGACTTGAAAATTAACTGGAAATGTTAATAGTGGTATTTCTGAGTCCCTCTTATATACAGGTAATGTGTTTACAAGGTATTTTATTGTTTTCATTTTCATCATGATTAGACCATCATGTTTCAGTTGAGACAGAAGTGCAGAGTTCACATAGCTGGTAACCCCTGGAGCTAGGACTCAAATCCACCTTCAGCCTGGCTCCAAAAGTCCATGCTCTGTTGTTCTGTTTCCCAGACAGGACCTTACCATAAAGGTCAAGCTGGCTTTTAATTCACTGTGTAGCCCATTCTGGCTTTGAAGCAAATGAGCCTCCCATCTCAGCCTCCTGAGAGCTGCGATTACAGGCGTGTACCACCACATCTAACATCAACAGTCCAGTTTTATTAGCCAATACTCTAAAGGCCTCCAGGCACAGGCTCCTTGCTAATCTCTAAGTACAACCTGAAGGTGAGGCAGGGTGTCCTCCACTTGAAGCCGGCTGCCCACCGACTGCTTGTCATCAGGACTGGGGAAAAAGTCATGAAGTCTTAGCTCTGTCCTGCATTTCCTGCCCACTTGGCTGCCTTACACGAGGATCTCTGAATGGGAACATTCTGACACCCTTAGCCAAGGCCTCTCCTGTATCTTGTCCAATCTGTGAGTAAAGCTGGCTGCACTGCCTTACACTCCCTTACCCTGCCTGTTAGCCTTTTCACCAAGGGCCTAGCTTTCATGCCAGAGGATGTGATCAGAATCGACGGCTCCGTGTCCATAAAAGCCAGGCTAGTGTTTTAAAAGCCCAGGCTTTAGGGTTATACAGATTTAGGTTCAAACTTAGGCCCGGCTACTGAGTGTGTTGTTGGTCAGTTGCCTGACCTAATCAAGCTCTCTCATTCCCTTCTGGTCTGTTCAAGGGTCCTGAGCTCATACAGTGAGCCACTTACAGTGGGCATAGCAGCAAACAAATGAACAGCAGTCTCAGCTTTGTGCCAAGCACTGTACAAAAATTATCAACCATCTCTTTGCGTACGTGGGAATCACTTATGTAAGAAGAACTACTTGGTTTTTACTGGGGGGAGGCATATTGGTTTTAAGTAATAACTTCAAATGTGATAATAGAAACGCTATGACCAAAATGTAAGAAACCCCCCCCCCCCAGAGTGATAGCAAAGGCCCTGTAATCCGGTGATGCAAGGGCCAGTGTTTCTGATAAAGTGATGTTTAAGTTTAGATCTCAAGAGTAATTCGAGGACCAGCTGAGTGAAGTGATGCAGACCATTCCAGGCAGAGGGGAGTGACATTCCTTTAGTCGGTGTGTCTGTTGAGTGACAAAACATACACTGTGCTATATAATTCAGCAAGAAACAGGAGAGCTACCCTCCCAGCATTTGCAAACCAGTTGCAAGGACAGAATCCAAATTCCAGTGTTAACAAAAGTGGAATGCACTCCCTGAACCAAAATGTAACCCCTTCAACCTCCTGCCTGCCCCCATAGGGGTAAGATGACCCCCTTCTGTGTGTCACCTCAAGCAAGGGCCTTTGAAAAGAAGAGCTGATAATGGCGTTTCTGAGTCTTTGTGTCCTCAGGCTAAATAGCCCCATTCTCTTTCTATCTTTCATACACCTGAGACCACCCTGGCTTACAGATTGTCTGTGGCTGCATCAGCTCCTCGAATCATCAGGAAGACTGAGCCAAAGGCGCCCTGCTCTGAAGCCTCCATTCCCTTCAGAGAAAGCAAACCATAAATTGCACATGCACGAAATGGTTCAAGAGTGGATAATTAGCCAAAAAAAAAAAAAAAAAAAAGGCCAGAGGGTAAAGGGCACAAGGAGAGGGGCTGAGAGTGGAAGAGGCAGGAGAACCTAAAAATGTCAGCAATCAGTAGGGTCCCAAATTGAAGCCTGGCCTTAGCTACATCTGGGAGCAGCCTGTGGTATGTAAGATCATCCTGTCTCAGAAAAGGAAAAAAAAAAAAAAAAAAGAACAAAAAGCACACCCAACTAGGAAGAGAACAGGAATGCTTCAGAGAAGATGCTCAATGACAGAAGAAAAAATTCTTCTTGTCCTTGACTCAGTGGGAAGATTAGCACAGGTGAACAGGGCTTCCCTTTTAGAAAGCTCCTTGATTCTCCAAGCCTGCCTTATAAACTTATGACAGCTCAGAGACTCCGTGAGCATTTCTTGAGCTATTACCATATGCCAGGCACTGCGGTAGGTGGGTGGACTATGATTTCAGCTGCAAATAGCCGCCAGCCCTATTAGGGGATCAGATGAAGTGATACACATTAAAGCAGTCTGACTGAGGTTGAATATGCTGTATGCTTTTGCTGATGAGGTGCTATTTGAATATGATATGGAAAACACTGCACAGCCTGCAGATCCTCTGGGCTGCGTTCCCTCAGAATCTCCAGTTCAGCATGTTGGAAGGGTCCCAAGTGCCTGCCACAGCGAAGCTGCCTTACTGGCTGCGGCTATCACAGCTAAAGCTTCAAGTACATGAGTCCATTTTCCAGTTAATTCTGGTAAGCAAAATAGTGTCTCTTTTTTAAACTGTGAGCCTACATTATAGTTGTACCTTAGGAAGCCCTGCCCTCCGTTCAGCTAGAGTACTAAGTTCCCCGTTGGTGATTTCGGGTCCCTCTGTAGAGACAGTTGGTTCAGTGTTCAGATACTGTACAGAAATGTCTTGAGACTAGTCAATTCTTGGTTGATTTGGGTGTCACGAGGCTTTGCTGTCTGATGTTGTTGTCCATTCGAATCTCCTATACAGCTGGGTTTCCATATGGCTCAGACAAAAATTACATGAGCTGGTTTTCCACCAGAGAAAGCTGGAAGACTTCTGTCAGATAACCAAAGTTGTCCCCACCCCCATCCCCATACTAGTTTTGTGTGAGAAGTCAAGATAAAGGCAATTAAACCCTCTGGGGAGCTACAAAAAAATTTTTTTAACACACGCACACACACAAACTCAACAGAGTTCCTTTAAAAAAAAAAAAAAACAGGAGCCAGGAGTTTGATATTTAACAAGTTTGGCCAGCCAGTGTTTTAAATTCTAACTTGGCAGTCCATAGACCATTAGCAACTCATCCGGGCTGAGACATGAGCCAGGCTGGGGACAGGGGAAAACACAACACAGAGGTGTTTAAACCATGCTTTGAGCCTAAAGGAGAATGCAGCAGACTAAATAAGAACATCTTCGCGGTAGGCTATGCGTTAGAGTGAGGTTGTTAGGTGGAATTCTGGTCCTTCACATTGCTGAGACTATAACTCACCAGGAATGTCTGTCCACCCAAAGGGTAGTTTGGAATGAAGATTGCCAACAGAATGCTCTTGAGGTGGGGAGGTTATCCTGGGCTATACAAATGGGCCCATCTGAATTACACAGGTCCTTAAAATTTATCAACTCTTCCTGACCATGATCAGAGAAGAAAAGCTGATCACAGACACAAACCCCGGTGCATGCCACCTGGCTCATTTTGCAGCTAGAGGAAGGGGGCCCCTGGAAGCCAGAGCGTGGACCAGCAATGGACTTAGTCCACTGAGAGCCTTGCCAGACCTTTGACCTACCAAGCTGGTAAAGGACAAGTGGGTGTTGCTTTAAGCCACTAATCTTGTACTAATTTGTTATGGAAGCCATAGGAAGTTACCAGAGTGCCTGTGAGGGAAAGAACATTGTTTCCATTACTGTCTCTTTCAGAATGTCTAACCTGTACCAGGCATTCTGCATGGGACTCGGGCACAGAGAGAACCAAACCAGTCACAGGTAGTTGAGAAGGGGAGAGAAGGATCTATACAGACAACTGTGATCTAGCACAAGAGGACCATGATGGAGAACAATCCACATGATATATGCCTAGCCTGGGAAAAGATGGGGGAGTATTGCTGAAGACGGCCTGCCATTTCTGTGACTTTAATCTAGTCATACCTACCATCCCTGCCATAGGCATTTTCCCTAAGGATTTTCCCTAAGCCACCATATCCACTATATTACTTGAAAGTGGCAGTGTACAGGGGACAAAATCATACCTCTCCTTATGTCTAATGGCTACTTGGATAGGGATAAGATTGGGTATAGAAGTGATGATTCTTGGCCAGTAAGAGTTTGGACTAGAGAAATGTCAGTGAGGACAAAGAGAAGTAGATCAGGGAGCATTTAGTGGAGAGATTCAACCATAGTTGTAGGTTAAACAAGATAGGGCTAGAGAGACATCCCGGTGGTTATGGAGAAAAGGGTCAGTAGTTCACCTGTTCTTGCAGAGGGCTCTAATTTTGTTCCCAGTACACACATGGCTCTCACAACTGCCCATAACTCTAGCCCATGGGGATCTGATGCTCTCTTCTGACCCCTGAGAACATTGCACACTTGATGCACAAACATACATTCAGGCAAAGCATGCATCAAATAAAAATAGACCAATCTCTAAATGTGAAGCTGAACTGAGAGGGCACAGTCCCACAGTCTGAGTGATCCAGACTGGGCAACCGGGGGAGGGGGGAGAACATGGCAGTAAGTACAAGTTTTAAAAATATATATATTTGGACCGAGAGATTGTGAGATGTGCCAGTAAAAACAAATGTAAATTTCTTCTGAGTCACACACACACACACACACACACACACACACACACACACACGTACTGCATGCTGTGTCTCATTGTGGAGGCTTAGAACAATTTCAAAGTACAAGACAGTAGAGTTGTGATGATTAAAGACCAAGCAAAGAGAAGAGGACATAGAAAAGGACTTGGCTAAGAGTAAACACAAATAGGAAGAAAACATTTTAGTGTTCTGCAGCACAATGGGGTGACTATAATTTATAATAGTCCATTATGTGTTTTTCACAACTATACAAAGGAAGAGCTCAAAGGCTCCAACACAGAAAGTGATACAGAAATGGAAATATTATTCACCCTGATTTCTACCCTATACTGTTTTCATGCCTTGAAATATCATACTACCCCAGAAATACATACAATTTTATGTTAATTAAAAAATAGGAACATGAAAGAAATAAGAGAAAGGGACAAGGGCCCCAAATGAGGTTGGGAAACAATACAAGCTTGAATACCACCAGGACTTTTGAGCTAGTCTCCATTATAATCTAGGACCATCTGCAGCTTTTTCCTCTGGGTGGTGTCTGGGAAAAATCATTGCTTTAACTAAAATACAATGAATGGAAGAAAAAATAAATTATTACCCCTCCTTAGAAGAAACAGAGCTTCAGAAGTTCTTAGGGATGGTGGGTGGTATTAGTAGGAAAATTTTAAAAGTGTGCTGCTTCAGAATTTAGTGTATCCATCACTGGTCTTAGCCAGAAGAATGAAATATATATGGTGGACTCTGTTAAGTGCAGTTCTTAGTATTTTCCTAGAGCGTCAAGGACCAGAGAATGCGTAGGGGGTGTGGAAAGGAAGCCACAGCTGCTTGGCTAGACCCTCTCTGGTTCTGCGGAGATTTACATTCGAGCTGAGCCTCCCTTACCTTTTTCACCTTGCCCAAACGCTCTTGGAACAGTTTCTAGCACATCAGTGGAGTGTGCAAAGTCCTGGGCTGGGCTGTGTATGCTCTGATGCCCAATGCCGTTCACGAGCTTCAATCATCAGAGTCTAGGCTGATACTTGACGGCAAGCTGGAGCCAAATAGCAACTGGTGGGAAAGATTTCATCTAACATGCCTGGATTCAAATGCTTTAGAAATTGATTTTTTTGCTTCTCACTAGAAGAAAATGACAGTATAGCTTATTTTTAAACAGCATAGAGCCCTCTCTATTAAGATGAAGGAAACATCTGGTTTTTTGTTTTCTCCAATTTTATTAATTCGTCTGAGGTGTGAGTCACCAGCTCACTCAGCCAAGGTTTCCAAACTTTGCTGCCTCTAGAACAGTTGGGGAAATTCACTTTAAAACTACCTTGAAGGAAAGATTATCTACAGAGAGGTAGTCCCATGTGTGTGTGTGTGTCTGTGTGTGTACACCTAAGAAATGTTTGTCTTAAGTGATTTTTAATTGCTTTTATGTTAAACCACAACCACATTCCCTTCTAGGCAGGGTTTTTTTCCTTCACCTAGAATTGAGAACCAATATACTGTATGTGTGTGTGTGTGTGTGTGTGTGTGTGTGTGTGTGCATGTGTTAATGCTATTTGGCTCCAGCTTGCCATCAAGTGTCAGCCTAGATTCTGATGATTGAAGCTCGTGAACGGCATTGGGCATCAGAGCATACACAGCCCAGCCCAGGGCTTTGCGCACTCCACTGATGTGCTAGAAACCGTTCCAAGAGCGTTTGGGCAAGGTGAAAAAGGTAAGGGAGGCTCAGCTCACATGTAAATCTCCGCAGAACCAGAGAGGGTCTAGCCAAGCAGCTGTTATATATATCAGCCATACACATATATCAGATTTGTAAGCTATTCTCATATATGAGATATATCAGAACCTCATAAAAATAAGCCCTTTACAGGGAAGTTAGATGCTATGTATCCCATAGAGATACCAAGGAATTAAGATGTTTCTTATCTCTCCACTCAAGAGTTCTTGGACTACTACCAATCCTAACCTGCAAAGTGCTGTCACAGGGAGCCATCAATATTAAAGTGTCTTATTCCTAAGCCTGAACTCTACCCCAGTGGGAGTTAGTCAGCCAAGCTATGTTCTAGGCTCCTCTGCCTTAAGTTGACAGTAGGCCAATGGTTGCAGTCCATGACAAAACTGGCTTTTCTGTGTAATAAAGGAGCCATCCATTCGCTCCCATTAAACTATGCTTTACCCAGCACTGGCCCATTGGTGGGGAAGTCAGTAGTTGGATTCTCTGTCTTTCATAGAAGATCAATGATTTGATGGCCCCTCCATCCCTCTTCTTTCCTTCCTTCCTTTCTTTAACAGACTTAGGTACTGAAAATACCAAGGTGATTATGTCTTTAGGTTGTTTTCCTTGTAAGTGAAAACTCCAACATTTGTAAAGAATGCAATGACAATTAGTGTTCCCCCTTTTCCTAGTCCTCAACAGATTGACTCGAGATACAGTACTGGCAAGAGTAATGATCAATTATCAATTGGTGTTGGGTCTGGTCCAAGGGGGAATATTTTGACAGTCTACTTTAACCATATAAGCAATAATTCCAATAAAAAGTTTTATGAGGTGTTGTTACAGATGTAAATGTTTCCTAAAGATATCACTTGAGTTGTAAATCATGTTCTTGAATTCATACTAAAGTCACCTCATTAAATAACAAGGGAGCTACAGTTTTCACATAAATGTTGGTCTCCTGTGACTTAAAACAGGAACAAAGAACAAAGGAAGAGAACTTAAGTCCTAGCTGTGTGTGGCTCAACCTCAAGAGTTTGACAGGAGTATGAGCATATCCTTTGCCACTTCTTTTTTAGCTTGCCTTTCTCCACCATCCCCTCCAAAAGTTTTATCTCCCCAGGCCTGTCTTATTCCCAAGAGAAAACAGAACTGGAAAAAGAGGCAGAGCATGTCTTTAAAAACAAAACTCGGGCTTATTGAAGTACGATTGACAAACACCGAGGTTAATGCACAGTTCTGTGAGTTTTGAAAAGTGTATGCAGACATGCAACTGTCATTGCAGTGAAAATACAACTCTCCAGACCATTCCACCATGCCCCTTTGTAAGTTAACCCCTCTCTCCCTGACCTCATGCTTCTGACAGCCTGACCTGTTTTCTGTCTCTGTAGTTTTTGCCTTTTTCCGGAATGTCATAGTAACACAATCACATAGCATGAAGCCCTTTGCAGGCTCTCTGTTTTAAAAAAAATGTTTTTTATTGTGTTGTATTTTCTTTTCTGCATGCTGGGGGTGGTACATGCACCAGGCGTGTGTGTGTGTGTGGAGGTCAGAGGACAACTTTGTGGATTTGGTTTTCTTCTACTGTCTGTGCAGGGACCAAACTCTTAACTTCATGCCTGGTGCAAAGTGTCTTTAGTACCTGGGCCATCTTGCCAGCCTTCTCTCAGTTTTAAAATTAAGGATATTTTTTTCAGGTAATAATATATCTTTATTCTGGTAGATATTGAATATTTAAGTAACAGAGAAATAGCAAGATTCTTCACTGTAATAAGCATGGGGGTGCAGCTGTCTCTTTGGCTTTCTGGTTTCATTTTCTTTGGCTAGTTAATTGCCAGTGAGAGTCCCTGGAAAGAAGCTGTCTACAAAGACTAATTTATGGTTAGGGGAGGTTGGACTGTTGCAGGTTTAGAGGCTAATTACCTTATCTCAGGATAGATTTACCCTCCTGAATTACCATTCCTTGTCTATCTCTGGATCAGAACTAACATCAAGTGACTAAAAGAAAAAAAACCTTTAAGAACCTATTTACTTAGCAAACCACTCGCTTCCATCCACGCCAGGAGCTAAGAATGTCATCAGATAACATCCGAGGCCTGTAGAAGAGCATCCCCCATCTTGATGGAATCACCAATGTATTTTAAACTTGCCTTGACTTGTGGCTTTCTTTGCTCTGTAAAACTATAAAACTTCATGAAACTGCTTCTCCATTGGAAAGTGGAATTTGTAGTAACATAATTCTCTGTTCCTGGATCGTGGTCACTCAAATTTAGGTCTAGAATAAACTATCCTTTATTCCCTTGAAGGAGAGAGCTCTGTTTTCTGCATTGACATAGGCAGCGGTGGGCTAGCTGGACCATGTGCTAGGTTGATTAAAACAAACAAACAAACCCGAGAACTGCCTCCTGACTTTCCCCCATCATGCATGCACCAGTAGACAGAACAGCAGTGGTGTGCAAGCTCTACTCCTTCTTACACGTGTGGAGCTGGGTCTAAGCTGCATTGTTAAGGAGATGGAAAGTGCAGAGAAGAGGAGGGGTCTGCTTGGATGCTGCTGCGATAGGCACGCAGACCCGAGAATAATTAGTATTGGTTGCTTACCATGGGACTGCTATACCTGCTTCACCTGCCTGCTCTGTCTCAGGATTGGAGAAGATTTGCAAGAGTCTGTATTTAATTAGCAAGGTAAGAGCAAAAAGAGACTGCCTGGCTGGACCCCAGAAGTAGACCAGCAAGAAGTGGAGCGAGAGAGTGAGGATGCTGGGTATGATCAGGGGAGGAGTTTAATGATGCCCACGCATGGAATACCACACTGAAGTGTATTATTTTGTTAAAAAAGAAAGAAAGAAAGAAAGAAAGCCCACTAAACTGCACACTGTGAAAAGGTGAATTACATTTTTCTTTTTCTTTTTTTTTATTGGATATTTTCTTTATTTACATTTCAAATGTTATCCCCTTTCCAGGTTTCCCCTCTGGAAACCCTTTATCCCATCTCCTGCTTCTATGAGGGTGTTCCCTCATCCACCCACCCACTCCCACCTCCCTGCCCTGACATTCCCTACACTGGAGCATATAGAACCTTCACAGGACCAAGGGCCTCTCCTCCCATTGATGACCGACTAGGCCATCCTCTCCTACATAGGCAGCTGGAGCCGTGGGTTCCTCCATGTGAACTCTTTGGTTGGTGGTTTAGTCCCAGGGAGCTCTGGGGATACTGGTTGATATTGTTGTTCTTCCTATGGGGTTGCAAACCCCTTCAGCTCCTTGGGTACTTTCTCTAACTCCTTCTTTGGGGACCCTGTGCACAATCCAATGGTTGGCTGTGAGCATCCACCTCTGTATTTGTCAGGCTCTGGCAGAGCCTCTGTGTCAGGCTTCTGTCAGCAAGCACTTCTTGGCATCAGCAATAGTGTCCGGGTTTGGTGCCTCATATGGGATGGATCCCCAGGTGGGACAGTCTCTGGATGGCCTTTCCTTCAGTCTGTGCTCCAAACTTTGTCTCCATCTTTCCTTTAGACAAGAGCAATTCTGGGTTAAAATTTTGGAGATGAATGTGTAACCCCATCCCCCAACCGGGGACCTTGCCTAACCTCTGGAAAAGGAAGAACTAGAGGTAATTGAGGGTACAGGAAGGGCAAAGGACAGCAATTAAAATCGCTATCACCTTTCCCTTTGTTCCTAATCTTTGGCTAGGTCCCACAGGTAACAATAGCAGTTAGTGACTGTTGACTCTTCTAACCTGAGCCAGGCCCAGGGTCAGGTGCTTCCCCCAGTCAGATTGCCTTAATGGAATCTCACAATGCAATCTCTGAGCTAAGCACTATTATCACTCTCTTAAAGGCCAGGAAGAAAGGGGCCTTGGAGAGGTGCTGTGAATGTGCTGAGGTAACTGTGCTACAGTGAATGCCCAACAATTAGAGCTACTAGTTCTCCTAGCCACCCTAAGACATGACTGGTGACCCAGTTTGCCCACAGCAGGCCATGAACCCCAAGACTCAAAATGAACTCTGAAATGCAGATTCCCGAAGGCCTCCTGGATTCTGGGGACCCGCTGAAAAGGCCGAGAGTACCCCCAGTTTCCCATCTGTCTTGTTCAAGGCTTGAGAAGGTGGCTTCTTGGGTGGTGGGGAAATGATGTCCTTGGGCTTGGGCTTGGGCTTGGCTCCATCTTAGTTCCCACAAATGTCCTCAACACTTAACATTTTTGGAACGCTTTGGTGAAGCAGCTCGGATGTGGTTGACAGCATTTGTAGTATGAGCCAAGTCAAACCTTCCTCCGGAGGAAAGCTGGAAGCCTTTAGGGGCTCTTCAGTGCTCACGTCGTCCACAGCATCTTGCTCAGTGTTGCACAAGGCCTGTGCTGCCAATCCAAGCACTCGCTTGGATTCCCCTGCCTTTCTCCCTATAGGGAACCACCACTGTCAGCCTGACTTGGCCTTAGCCAGGGACAGCTTTGCTGGAACCTCTGATCCACTTGGGGTGCCTTCAGTGGTTCAAGGCCTGCTGAAGCCAACTCAAAAGGATTTTCCTTTCCATATTTTCTACAGAAATGTCCCCCTCCCTCCCCACTGACTCCACCCGCTCGGAGGGTTTGAAACTAAGAAGTACCTGTATGTCAGATATCCCTACAGCCTCTTTTTTGCTGTGGATCTAAAACTGAATGGCTTCCCCTAAAGGAGCACAGAGTCCTGGCTAATCCCTCTTTTACCTTAGCAGCTGGAGCAATGACTTTGTGGGTGACAATACATGTGGCCTCAGCTTCAGTTCCTGCTCAGTTATCCCTGAATGATAGACTCCGATGTGGAAGGGTAGACAAGACCTTTCCTCCCTAAGTTGGTTTTGGTCAGTGTTTTAGTTTTTAGCAGCAGAGAAGCAAACTAGGATAGGACTCCTGAGTTAGTTGCCTTGGAAGTGTTATTATTAAAAGAGCATCCTCCTCCCCTCCCTTTGCTGGGTTTTTCTGTCTCACCATGTGATCTCTTCTTTCTCGAACTCATATTGTCGTGATGCCATTTTCTAGGAGATCCTCACTTGAGACCAAACCAATATGAGTACCCTGGAATTCCAGATTCTGAAACTAAAAGCTAGCTAAACTTTTTTTTTTTTATATAAAGTTACAGATTCCTGTGTTTTGTTATACTAATAAAAAAAAGTGACAGAAATACACTTGACCAATCCATGTGAGTCCAATGCTTGGGGCTGTGTTCTTCACAGTGGCTGTGCATTACTTACTGTGTACTCCAGAGTTAGCCAGGTAGAACCCACAGGTCAAATATGACCCACCGTCTGGTTTTTCTTGTTCGTTTTGTTTTGTTTTGTTTTGTTTTGTTTTGTTTTGTTTCAGATGGGTTTCTCTGTGCTGCCCTGCTTATCCTGGAACTTTCTCTATAGATCAGAATGTCCTCAAACTCAGAGATCTACTTGCCTCTGCCTCCTGAGTTCTAGGATTTAAAGGCGTGCGCCACCACTGCCACTCGGCTTCTACTGTGTGTTTCTGTACTACCTCTGAGCTACAGATAGTTTTCAAGCTTTTTAAATGGTTTACAAGTCAAAAGAATGCTTATACAACATGTGTAAAATATTAAATTTATTTATCAGTGTCCCTCAGTAAGATTTGACTGGGACAAAACCACACCCCTGTTTTATCTCATTTTTTTCCACTAAAAAGGTAGTGTTGAGGCTCTGTGATGGAGACAACATGACCCCCAAATTGAGCAGAGAGTTTTTGCTGCTCTCTGTCAAAGAAGAGAATCAGATCTCAGTGAGTTTCTGAATTCAGAGCCCTGCCCCCACCGCAGCTCTTTCTCAAATCTCTAGGTACCTTGAGTGAGTCTTCTGGATGCTGGCTGTCTTTGAGCTGTTTGAAGTGCTTCTTTCAAGAGTCTGGGAGGCCTGGGATGCTTAGAGTGGTATTAGGCTTTCCATCACGCGTTTAGATGAAAATGTAGACAGCAGACTTGGGGTTATTTGTGAACAAAGCCCTGAAAGCAATCCAGTTGCTCTTTGGTAAGAGGTTCCAAATTATCTCAGGCTCTCCTGGGAGCTGTGTGGAGAGCCTTATATGGATATACTCTCCTAAACTGGGCTTGTCCTATCTGTAGCAGGGTCAGAACCGCTTTTTAAAAAATGTTGTTTATGCTTAAGTGGAAAGATAAATTGTGTACATTTATTTATTTTTACAAATATGGCATTTTAAAGCGCATCTATGTTATAGAATGGTGAACTCTGGCTACTTAATATGTTGACATCTTAACACATGTGTTCAGATCTATGATTCTGGTTGTGTGACCTTGTCTTGTCTTCCTATTTAATCAAGCCATGCTCAAGGGAACATTAATGCTGTCAACTCCTGCACACATCTTCCTGCTGCATCCGAGATGGCAGTTGCTTTCCTTTTGGCGCCTGTCACCCTTCCCAGCTGGATGTAGGTGGAAGGATGTGTTTCTGTAAGTGCTGGAGTGGGCGAGGTGGCACTTCATTGGGCTACTTGCTTCCTGGGATTACAGGGTTTGAAGATGATGATAAAGACCTTCTGCTGTGTGCCTGGAGGCAGTGGGTCTGGCTCTGCATTCCATGGGTGTTAGCTTTACTCAGACCTATGGCATGCCTTCACTCATTCAACAGGTATTCATCGAATGCCTGCTAAACGCCAAGTTTGGTGCTTTGCGGGCTACAACAGCAGATGCAGCAGAGACAATGCCGGTTCCTTTACAAAGCCTCTGCCATACTCATGACGCCAACCCACAAGTGGGGGCTAATGATGATAAATAAATCTTAACAATCTGTACGGAATGGGTTTTGATGATAGGAAGCCAATGAAGAGAACTGTAGGCAAGACAGAGATTGGGGCATAAGGTAAAGCCCTTAGAGGAAGGAGCATTTCTGTTGGGGACAGAAGGATAAGAGGGAGCTGGCTGGGTAACTCTTAGCACTAGGTCTGGCAAGGTTAGTACGCAAATGTTTGTTAACAGTTTGGATGAAAGCAATCTGCTTAGAACCCTTGCTGGGAATCCAAAAGCTACAGATGTATCTGTTCTAGTGACCTCAGGCCAAAACTCTAACCTAGTCTAGTCCTGGACAACATAGCTGTGGTCCAAAGGAGAAAGATGTGGTGAGGGTGGTTCCCCACTCAGCTCTTTTAACATTCAATTCCACGAATGCTTGTGGAACTCCTCCTATGACCCCATCACTGTGAAACACTCTGGGGAGCCAGAGGCAGGTCAGAAGATAAGGCTGTCAAAGAGACCGGCAGAGGCCTTATGATGGACTGTCAAATAAATGGCATGGTAAATGCAACTGAGGATATAGAGCGAGATTCCTAGAAGAGGGGTGCTGGACACATTTGAGGGGGCTGGGATAGAGCCAGAGGAGGTTTTCAAGAACAAGCCTGCCTGGGAACAACTAGGTCCGAGAGTGAAGATAGAGTGGAGGCTGTAGAGACTGAGGCAGGGACAGGTCTTGGGACAGTTTGGGGAATAAGTGTTTTGGATTTGAGATTCACTAAAGGTATGTAAACACCAGAAAGCGGATCTCCCTGGTGCTGTGCTCAGTACTGTCCCTTCTGTCATCCGATCCTGCTGGGCTAGGTTCAGTTTTCTAGGAAGCTATGGTGTTTCAAAAGAACCGCCCGATCCTTTTCTTCACAAATTTCATGCTTTGGGAAGTGGTTTTTGCCTCCTAAGTCTTTCATATTTCTCTTACAACTTTTCAAAGCATCTACCATATAGTATTTCTCCCAAGTGAGAGATTATTGTCCCTCTATTTGAGAGGAACTGAAATGAAGTCATCTGTCCACTGAAGTGACAGCTGCAAGCAGAAATGTTCTCGGTGGAGCAGCGGTCATCTGAGCTCAAGCCAGCATCCCTTTTCCATGAGTGGTCGCCCCCTGTTAGCCTTCTATTACTGACTTTTCCCTTGCCCCCGCTTATATCTCATTATATGAGGTTTTTTTTTTTTTTTCCAGAGATGAGCTCTGGCTTGTTCTGAATGTTTTAGGTGTCAAACATCCTGTTTTCCTCTGAGTAATATGACCCTGTCAGCGACCCACTGCATTTCCGAATGACATCATGGGATTCAGCTGAGAACTGCTGGAGAAAAGCGATTATGGGAGCCAGGGGGACCTCTGCTAGCCCCTCTACCTTCCAGTGAGTTGTTTGGTGATGACGAGCAAGAACCCTGTCTGTGAATGTGTGTCAGCATTGCCCTAAAAGCAGGGGTTGGCAAGCTAGGGCTTGAGGACCCAATCTTGTAACTCTGGCTCTGGCTGATTTTACAGAGAGCATTTACTTGGCACACATCCATTCTGATGTGCTTCAGTACTGCCTATGGTCATTTTCGCACCACCTGTACATGGAATTGAGTTGATATGCCAGGGCCCATATGGTCCTCAAGGCACAAAATTGTTCCCATATGACCCTTTCACAAAAAGTTTGCTATGGGATTTTCTTTGATTTTTGTTGTCGTTTAGTTGAGACAGACTTCATGTAACCCAGGCTAGTCTGAACCTCACTACGTAGCCAGCAATAACCTTGAACTTTTGATCCTGCTGTCTCCACCCCCAAAGTTCTGGGAGTACAAGTGTGCACCATCAAGGTCCACTACCCTTAGGAAGCAGCTTGTGAACAAGGTGACATCACATGACTTGGCAAAATACCACTGGTTCCCTTCCCCTCTTCCTCAACATACTGTTTAGGAAAGTAGGGGTGGGTTTGAAAAAAATACATTGGAGCTTTTGTATTTATTTAAATTACAACAGATCTTGCACATCTAGTAAATGAGAGTTGCACTTCCAAAAAGGTCCCCTGGGAGATCACATCCTTATTCTAATGCTCTTGCCAATGTACTGGACATTGTTCCTCTGCAGAGCCAACAATGGGATATCTGAGACAATCCACTTCACTTTCTTCCTGGCATCAAGGTAGAGCAGTCTACTTGGGACATTTGGCTTGTTGGGCAATATTTGCCCATTTAAACAAAACCCACGCAAACCAAACAGTACGGCTACTTCAAGGAATTAGCTGTAGGTTCTAAACGTAGTCCCCTGAATGGCACCCACCATACAGTGTCCTCAGAAGCTAGGCAGTCTTGTCCTTTGCATGGCACCGTGCTTTAGAAACCTCTATTGAGATTTGGATGAATGGTTTCAGCATATCAATTTCATTTCTCCCCAAATGAAATATTATGTGGCTCTTGCCTCTCTGTTTAGGGACTGATTGGCTACTTCAAATGGCTTTACCATATGTCCTGTATTTCCTCGTCTCCTTCCCGCTGCTTCCAGTGGATTATGCTACGGCTTGGTGTACTATACTCATTCAGCTGAAAGTGGTCAGGGCTAAAGCCGAGGAAACCCTTTGCTCCATCCCGTGCCTCACAGCCATGTTGGGATAGGAAAGAGTCCCTTCAAAGCAAACATGTGGCATGCTGTGCGTGGCTCTGGCATTGTTGGGACAGACGAGAGGCCATGGCCACATCGGCATTTGGTGATCCCTTCCATCTCATGTGCTCGGGACTGCTGTGGGGACAGAGTATTGAGGCTGGTGGCTTTGAGAAGTCATGAAATAGTCCACTCATTGCTCCACAGTTCTGCTTTCTCACTTCTCTTAATCTCATTTTTCAAAGGGATGTTGTGTGGCCAGTCCTGAAGCAGAATGATAACCAGTTAAGCCACTTGCTTTTTTTTTTTTAATCTTTTTTTCCTCCACTTTTTTCCCCTTTACTTTTTACTACTAGTGTGGCAGCACAGGGTAGGGGGAGAGGTGGAGACAGGGGAACCAGGAGTTTGAACTTATCCTTGTTTACATTTTGAGTTTGAGACCAACTTGAGCTACATGAAACCCTAACTCAAAAAAAAAAAAAAAAGGCACCACCTTTCCCCCATATGTATAAATTTTACAAGTTCTCTTTGCTTTAACGATTTCTCCTATAGGGTGTCTCCAATGCCCAACTCCAGGAAATATTTGCTCAGATCCACATTTGTTTATATACTTCCCATGAAATCGAGTTTTGTTTTGTTTTGTTTTGTTTTGTTTGTTTTGTTTTGTTTTGTTTTGGTTTTGTTTTGTTTTGTTTTGTTTTGTTTTGTTTTTGTTTTTGTTTTGTTTTGTTTTGTTTTGTTTTGTTTTTTCATGATTGAGAATGGTCAAATGGATGACTGAGAAACAATGACTACCTAGGGCTGGAGCCACAGCTGTAAATTCCTCCTGAATGTTTTCAGTGCCCCAGCTCTGAATCAATTCGGGTGAAGGGGAACACTCTTTTGTCTTGAGATTTTCTTGTGCTAGGGACCATCGGTTAAACTTGAAGTATTATCTTTAGCTCTCAGTGAGGGTGGAAACTTGATTCTCATATTTTGGTTCTGGCTCATCATATCTGGCTACCCAAAGGAGAACCGAGAGCATCAAAGCCCTTGGCAGGGATGGTGCAGGAAGACTGCTGATCACGTTGTCTTTCATTACATGCTCTTCATTAAGTGATGGATGTCCTTTGCACATATGGTGGTCCAGTCTACATGGACCTTTACACCGGCAAGAATTATGCCTTCTATTGTTTTGTGTAGCATGCCACAACAATATGTATAAAGGCATGCAAGTGGGATTTGGGGTGTTTGCTTTTATAATTTGAGCTTTTTGACCATTCTGGTAGTACTTAATAATCAGGCGCCTTTGGGCTGTGAATCCTCCAAAGGTCAGATCCCACAGGACTTCCATCAATCAGGCAGCATGTGAAGGAATTTGGGCTTTGTTCATAAGAAGTCTGGCATCACTGGTCCTTGGGAGACTTCCAAGCTGGCATGTTTTACCTCCAAAGGAAGGTTGCAGGGAGGGGGCTTTTTGCTCGAGAGTCCTTTCTTTAGTTTGCAGTTTTCAGAAAAGCAAGTGGGCTTCAGACAGAGAAAGAGGCTGTCTTGGCAAGGGCTCTGATTAGGTTCACTTCTTAGTATTCACAGGAGTGAAAAGCTCTGCTTAATAGGTTGGAAAAGTTCCTCTGGGCAGAGCTTCTGGAGGTGGAATGATGACTGTTGCTGTTGGTATGGTGGGGGTGGGGCATGTGGACTAGGGAGGTGGGGTATGCAGACAGCTAGAGTCAAGGCAGTGCTGGAGTATGGGGTCTAGTAGCCATTAGTACACTGCCCTCCAGAAAAGTTGAGATTATTCAAAATGGCCACAGACATCTGGACAACTCAGTCCTGCCCTGGGCTTTATTATTAGTCAAACAGCATGTAGTTTGTTAGGTATATTATGGTAAAATTTGTGGTTCAGGTCTTTACCTGTCACTGACTAATCAATCAGTCTTCATCGCCCACCAAAACTTCTGAGAAGGTAAGTGCTTCTGCTAGTCCCTCCCTTCAGTCTATTATGTGCTAGGATCTAGTTGTTCTTACCACAGCAAGGGCCTGAAATAGCTCTTTGCAAGGTTTCAAAAGAACCTTTTCCAGCGCTCTTCTTTAATGATTGACAGAAGTGGTTCATGCCAGAAGAATGTAGGCCACTGATGACCCCTCTTGGACCCTTAATAAACTATGTAGACTCCTCTCTTGGTCTGCCACTTCCATATGAAGACTGTCACTCTCCTCCAAGGGTGACATTTAACTAACTGATTTCATCGTTCATCAGTTCATTTGTTCAATTCATTCACCCAGCATTCAAATGGTAACTTTTAACCTGGCTGCTATGTCAAATTGTTGGGGGGGGGGGTAAAAAGGGTCTTCTCCTGACTGTGCAGGTCTGATGACATGAGTTCGATTCACAGAGCCTATGCAGAAAGAGAGACGCAACTCCTGGAAACTGTCTTCAGACTCTGTAGCAAGTGTGTGCCTGCATGCATGCACCCACCACCGCCGCCGCCACCACCACTGCCGCCGCCGCCACCTCCGCCGCTGCCCACCACCACCACCCTGAGAATCTGAAGAAATGCCCAGGGGGAAGTGTAAGTATGGGGATCTAAAGCCCATGAGAGGGTTCCCACTTAGGAAGGGCAGCCAGTCAGCATAGTTCTTTCAGTGGGACCATCAGTTTGGAGAGGCAATCTCAAGAGAAACAGGCAGAAAGGGGGAAGCACGGATCACGAACTGAGTTCTGCAGCCCCCAAATCATTCCACTTAGATGTCTCCAGCACAGGAGGGGAAGCAGCCAGTGAGGAAAGAAAGGCAGCTGTTTCTCAGAAGCAGTTGGGAAAAAGCAAGTGCTTTAAGAAGGAAGAAGCTGGCATCGTGCCTCCTGCTACTGCTGAACACTGAGACAGAGACAACAGAATGACTGTGAAATTGAGTTCAGGGAGGTCAATGGTGTCCTTGGCAAGAGTAAGTTCCGCAGAAAGGAGGACGTGGAAGCCTGATGGGAGCCAGTGGAAAACGGGACGACGCCGGCAGAGATGGCGATGGAGCTCTAGTCTGAAGTTGGAGTATGTCCACAGGTTTACATCATGCCCCTACGGCTCCACACCCTTTCCTTGGAAGCTAAGACGAAATCCTCAGTGCATGAGCAGGCCACATCACCCAGGTGACTTCTATATTCGTTCAGCCCATGACACTTAATATTCTCCTGAAGTCAAAAAAAATGACTATACAAAATCGGAAGACTCATAATCAGATCTCCCACAACTTCTAAACACTCTACACAGGGGTTCCCATCTCCATTTGACATAGGAATTCCTTTTCCTCAACACATTTCCTCAGCTTTCCAAAGTTCCCATAAAAGGTCCTACACCAGTCCATTTTCTGTTACTAATAACACAAAGCCTTTGATTGAATGTGTTTTATAGAAAAGAGGCTTATTTGAGATACTAAATCTGGTCCAAGGTTGGGGGGGAACCACATATGGTGGTGACCTTCTTGCTGGCAGAGTCCCTGTGTGGCACAGGCATTACATGACAAGAAGACAAGGGCTGCATGAGAGTGAGAGACTCTAATAACAGACCTACTAGCAGCTAACCTACCATGAACCCATTCATCCATGGCTGTATTAATCCATTCATGAGGGCAGAGTTCTGATTGCACCTTTTGGTGAAGCATTCTTGCACTGTTGCTGAGTTGGGCCTGGAGCTTGTGAACCTTCTGCCTCAGTTTCCAGGGTTCTGGGATTACCATGCCCATCTGCTCCCACTTCTTAATATTCATGATTTCATGATGAAGATTTATTTTCCACATGAGTTTCAAGCTTACAATAAAGCCCATTCATTATGCCCATGAGCAAGATGACCCTCTCATTGGGACCACTTAGTTCCTGATCTCCTCTCCTCAAGGACTCTTGTCTGCCTCTAGCTCTACCTCAACCACTTTCATGATTATAACCTAGACCTGGTGTGGTGGTTTGAATTGGTTTGGCCCCATAGATTCATGTGTTTGAATGCTTGGCCTTAGGAACTGCCACTCTTAGGAGGTGTTGCCTTAATAAGTGAGGCTTTGTTGGAGGAAGTGTGTAACTGCGGACATGGGATTTGAGGTCTCCTATGCTCAAGCTCTGCCCAGTGTGGAATCAGAACCTCCTCCTGGCTGCCTGCAGAAGACAGTCTCCTCCTGGCTGCCTTCAGATCAGGATGTAGAACTCTGGGCTTCTCTAGCACCATGTCTGCCTGCAGGCTGCCATCCTTCCTACTATGATAATGGACTAAACCTCTGAAACTGTAAGCCAGCCCCAATTAAATGTTTTATAAGTGTTGCCTTGGTCACAGCAGTAAAACCCTAAGATACCTGGCCTTCATCATTTTTACTTTTTAAATTTTATTAGTTTTTGTTTGTCTGTTTTTTTTTTTTTTTTTCGAGACAGGGTTTCTCTGTGTAGCCCTGGCTGTCCTGGAACTCACTTTATAGACCAGGCTGGCCTCGAACTCAGAAATCCGCCTGCCTCTGCCTCCCAAGTGCTGGGATCAAAGGCATGCGCCACCATATCTGGCTCACCATTTTTATTAAAATGTCCAAAATGTTTTCTTGCATGGATAGGTAGGTAGGAAACTGAATTTCCTACTCTCCATTCATTTGTGATTTTAAAATTAAAATATAATTGCACCATTCATCCCCTCCCTCCAGCCTGCCACATGCCCTTCACTCTCTCACAAACTCATAGCCTCTCTCTCTTTATTCTGATTATCTTTTCATTACATGGGACTCCCCATCTAGCAAGTCTCCTTCACCTTCAACTGTCCCTCACCTCCTTCATGTCCTCTTACCTCACTGCACTGCCCCCTTCCATATCCCTTCCTTGCACATACACATACTCCTTGTCTTCCTTGCATCTGCCTATTCTTTTGGCAAACCCCTCAACCATCTGAACTTCAACTAGTTTCCAACTAAGCACCTGCACCTGAGATAGTACTAAGGCAAAACAGGAAAACATAATGCCTAATGATGATCTCACTTTAAAATCCTGATGGGCAAGCACAAGTGGGTCCTTCAAGTTGCTTAGCAACCTATTTGCATAATTTACTCTCCATCTCTCCCTGAGGGCTAGGCTCTAGGTACTCCCTCTCTCTTCAGACTTCCAATACTTCCTCATCTCACCTTCATTTTTGGTGTAATCTTTGTTTTTGTTTTTGTTTTTGTTTTTTATCTCACTGAGGAAACAGATGTGATCAGAAGGTATAAAGAAATGCTGCTGTCCTGCTACTAAATAAATCACAATGGCAGAAATATCTTGCCTAACAGTAATTTCTCCATTTCTTCACTAAATTCCCATCCACTTTCATCTACTCAAGGAAATGACTATAAAATGTTCCTTTTATTCTTAATATCAATTTTGTCTGAACTATTAGATCATTTTCCTCAGTGAGCAAGCATATCTCTTGAGTTGCTTTGCTATATTACAGCTGCCTTCTTTTTCTCTTTCAGTTTATTCTAAAGTCTCTTAAAGGAATAGGATAGAGGTGGTACAGAAACTGTGGGAGTAGCCAACCAATGACTGATCCAGCTTGAGACCCATACCATGAGGGAGAGCCCACCCTGACACTGCCTGGAGGGCTAGGACCCAGAGGCTGGATAGCCCAGAGACTTAGAATAGAAAATTCTTCCTAATGATATTCCAAGTGTACTCATGCATTGGTGCCTAGTCCAGGTGTTATCAGAGAGGCTTCACCCAGCAACTGTTGGAAACAGATGCAGAAAACCACAGCCAAACATTAGGCAGATTGTGGGGAATCCAGTGGGGGGAAGAGAGAGAGAGAGAGAGAGAGAGAGAGAGAGAGAGAGAGAGAGAGAGAGAGAGAGAGAGAGGATTGTAAGAGCCAGATGGGTCAAGGACAACACAAGAACAGAACACACAGAAGCAACCCACCTGGGCTCATTGGGGCTCACAGAGACTGAACTGACAATCAAGGAACCTGCATGGGCCTGACCTAGGCCCTCTGCACATATGTTACAGTTGGGAAGCTTGGTCTTTTTGTGGGACTCCTAACACTGGCAGCAGAAACTGTCTCTGACTCTGATGCCTGCCTTTGGAACCCTTTCCTCTTCCTGGGTTGTATTATCTAGCATTACTAGGAGTGGAGAGCTTACAGCAATTTGATGTGCCATGACTGCTGGATATTCATGGGAGGCCTCTTCTTTTCTGAAGAGAAATGGAGGAGTGATTGGGAGAGGCAGAGGGGAGGTGGTGGGGATGGATGGGGAGGAGAGAAGGGAAGGAAGACTGCAGATGGGTTGAAGAAAAGACAGAGAGAGGGAAGGGAGGGAGGAAGGGAGGGAGGGAGGGAGGGAGAGAGGGAGGGAGGGAGGGAGGGAGGGAGGGAGGGAGGGAGGGAGGGAGGAAGATAGGTATATATTCCTAGAGCTATACCATGGTTTCAGTATTGAGAATTGATTCTCCTGAGCATAATCATTCAGGAAACTGTTTCATTGAGTAGGTCCTGCTGTCTTGTATCTGTGATGATTCCAATGAGAACTGTCCCCTAAAGACTCTTGGAATTGAAGACTTGGTTTCCCCAAGGTGACACTGTTTAGGGGAGGTTATAGAACCTTTAGGAGGTGGAGATTTGCTAAAGGAAGTGTGCCATTGGGAGGGCAAGCATTGAGAGTTTGCAGCCCCATTTTGCTTCCTGCTCCCTCTCTCTACTTCCTGTGTACTGATGGAAACGTCATCAGTCAGCATCCTCCTCCTGCTGCCCTTCTGTGTCTTCCCTGCCATGAACCATGAACTCTTTCTTCCTTAAGTTGCTTTTGATCATGGTATTTTATCACAATAAAAAGGTAACTAATATAGGTGATCATTTGCCACCATTAATCAGTAATCATTTAGACATATTAGATGACATGCGACAAGAGTTGGCAGAATGTGCTACCCAGGCATTTGAGCTATAATCATAGAATAAGGACATCGTAGCCTACATCAGTGAGTGAAGCTAGAAGTACCATTCTGCCTGGCACCACATCCTTAGGAGAATGTCAGTAGTTATGTGACATATGAAACAAAAAAAAAACCCTCATCTACTTCTATCAGGCCCATTTTCCTGTTCAAATGAAATCAAAAGCATAGGTTGTATCAAGCACCCAAAGATCCAGCTTTCACAAGGGCTGCAGGGTAAATTCTAAGTACCAGATTGAACCTTTCACTTTTGTTAGAAGAACACCTTTCATGTCCAAAATTTTATGTGTTTTCTTCAAGGCAATCTCTGTGCTAGTTGGCTGTGGTTATAAAACATTTGGTAAAAAAAAAAAAAGCTTATGTTTATTTATATTCATTTTCTATTCCATAGTTCTATGCCCCATGTTTTCCCTCTTAATCCAGCATATTAAAAATAAATAAATGATGGAGGTATAGAGATGCCAGTTTGCTAGTCATTGCCTCCACAGTCTCTCATCCCATTCATATTCATCTTTGCTCTTATTAATGTAGCACATATGTTTGGAAATGAAGCTAGCTATTAAGGACTGCACGATCCTAGAGGGCAATAGAAATTAAAAGTACAACTCTATAGCAAGCAGTCTTATCCCTAGCTGTAGAGTCCAAGAAAAATGGCAAAATATGAAAACAAAATACCCAGTCTGGAGAAATTTTTTATCTACTTTGGATTCCATTTATTTATTTATTTATTTATTTATTTATTTATTTATTGTAGTGGAGGCAGACACCACAATGTGAATGTGCAGGTTGTGGGTAACTTGTGTGAATCAATTCTCTCCTTCCATCCTGTGGGTCCTAGAGGTGAAACTCAGGTTTTCAGGCTTGGTGGCAAGTACCTCTACCTGCTGAGCTATCTCACTGACTTTCAAGAATTCTTAAGAAACACAACTCAATGAAAATACCAGGACTCCTTTATAGCTATAAGAATTCCAGTTGTACTGGAGAAATATAAAGCAATACATTAAGTTCCTTCTATTGACTTTTAAGCATCATGGTTGTTGGAATGTTGTAAGATTTGTAGAAATGAAGAACACTGGTATAATAATATAGAAACTCCAGACACTGAGACACCAACTAGGCAGCATACACCAGCTGATATGAGGCCCCCAACACACATCAGAGGACTGCTGGGTCTGGATTCAGTCAGAGAAGATGCACCTAACTCTCGAGAGACTTGGGTCCCAGGGAGTGGGGAGGCCTGGTGGGGTGGTGGTGGGGTGGTGGGGACATCCTCTTGGAGATACGGGTGGGGGTAGAAGGGAGGAGGTGTGGGATGTGGAACCATTGGAGGGTGGACCAGAGAGGAATTAGGACTGGATTGTAAAAAAAAAAAAGGATTAAAGAATATAATAATTTTAAAAAGGATACAGAAACTCACATTAATTGCTACTAATATTTTACTTTGTTTGTATTGCCTAACTAAGACTTGTATTATGAAAAATTTCAAACATATATAAAATTAGAACATATATTAGGGAACATAAATAATACTTTAATCAACCCTGGTGTTATCAATCAGCCAGCTGCAAAAATTAGACAATCATAACGACATCTGTCCTCTCACCTGTTTTCCTCTTCTACAATTCGGTATTTATAAATTATATCCTTAAAATCCAGTAATAGTTCTAGTTCCTAATTGTTTCATAAAGCTAAAGCCTGGAGACAATCTTGTTTAAAACGGGGATCCAATAAGGTTCTAATGTTGCAATTAATGGATGCCTCCTTTATGAGTTCTATTTTTTTTTTCTTGTTAAAGATTGTCACTTGGCACAGAGAAACCCTGTCTCAAAAAAAAAAAAAAAAAAAAAAAAAAAAAAAAAGATTGTCCGTTGGGAAACCTGGGGGTTTGGTGGTGTGGTGGTTTGTTTGAGGTAGGATCTCACTATGTAGCCCTGGCTGGTGGAGAACTTACAGAAATGCTTTTGTATTTGCCTCCCATAAACATGTGTCCCACCATGCTTAGCCAAAGGTTTTTTTTTTTCATCATATACAATTTCCAAAAGGCTGTTGTCTAGTGTTTCACCACTGTGGTGCCATTTAAATGTATTCTTTTGTTTCCAGTAGTCCCTGTATATTGATACACTAGACGCCTAATGAAACTTGATTGGATTTTTCTTTTACTTAGCCACTATATGAAATGAAGAGGACCATCAGGAGAAGCTGAGAGGCACAAAAGAGGGCAATGAGTGAATCTGGTCCAAGTACATGACATACATGTGTGCTGCTAGAGAGCACATCACTGTAATGGTATGTGGTCACATTAGCAAGCATGACAGGGTGGTGAATTCCTAGTGTGACATTAGCAGCTGCTGGCAGTGGCAAAGTGGTGGTATTATTCGAGAGCATCCTTCTTCATCGTGGGGACCTAGCCCGCAATGTGGCTTTCTGCTGCTTCTAGAGAAAGACAGCAGAGAGACTTGACTTTTCAGGCTTAGTTGGCAAAGTAAGGACTTGCTTCCCTAATCTCCTCCAACAGGAACTACTAAGTTTATGCTTTTAATTTTACTCTGTTCAGGTTTTCACACTCACTGCTGTATTTTAAGATGTCTTTTCAGGGCCATCACTGACCCTCATGATGCCAAATGTAATGATGCAGCCTCTCTGCTCAACCTAGGTGAAATGTTTGGAATTCTCTTATTGAAACGTTTGGTTTTCCATTTTTTGATGTGTGTGTGTGTGTGTGTGTGTGTGTGTGTGTGTGTGTGTGTGTGTGTAAGCACAGGTCAACTTGTAAGAGTCTCTCCTCTCTAGACCAGAGGCTAGAACATAGATTGTGCAGATCATCATGTTGGCAGAAGGAACCATCCCATCTTGGAACTCTCTTTCAAAGCCAGTCCATTGCAGGCCTTCTTGCTGCCTTTCCAAACACTTCTGTTCAGGCTGCTTTCTTAATTCTTCCTCCTCTTGCTGGCTTTTCTTTCTTTCTTTTCCACTTTTTTATTAGGTATTTACTTCATTTACATTTCAAATGCTATCCTGAAAGTCCCCTATACCCTCCCCTCCCTCTGCTCCCCTATCCACCCACTCCCACTTCTTGACCCTGGTGTTTCCCTTGTATTGGGGCATATAAAGTTTGCAAGACCAAGGGGCCTCTCTTCCCAATGATAGCCGACTAGGCCACAAGCTCTGGGGGTACTGGTTGGTTCATATTGTTGTTCCACCTATAGGGCTGCAGATCCCTTTAGCTCCTTGGGTACTTTCTCTAGCTCCTCCATTGGGGGCCCTGTGTTCCATTCAATAGCTGACTGTGAGCATCCACTTCTGTATTTGCTAGGCCCCGGCATAGTCTCACAAGAGACAGCTATATCACGGTCCTTTCAGCAAAATCTTGCTGGTGTATGCAATGGTGTCAGCGTTTGGAGGCTGATTATGGGATGGATCCCCGAGTATGGCAGTCTCTAGTTGGTCCATCCTTTCGTCTCAGCTCCAAACTTTGTCTCTGTAACTCCTTCCATGGGTGTTTTGTTCCCAATTCTAAGAAGGGGCAAAGTGTCCACACTTTGGTCTTCGTTCTTCTTGAGTTTCACGTGTTTTGCAAATTGTATCTTGTATCTTGGGTATTCTAAGTTTCTGGGCTAATATCCACTTATCAGTGAGTACATAACATGTGAGTTATTTTGTGATTGGGTTACGTCACTCAGGATGATGCCCTCCAGGTCCATCCATTTGCCTAGAAATTTCATAAATTCATTCTTTTTAATAGCTGAGTAGTACTCCATTGTGTAGATGTACCACATATTCTGTATCCATTCCTCTGTTGAGGGGCATCTGGGTTCTTTCCAGCTTCTGGCTATTATAAATAAGGCTGCTATGAACATAGTGGAGCATCTGTTCTTATTACCAGTTGGGACATCTTCTGGATATATGCCCAGGAGAGGTATTGCTGGATCCTCTGGTAGTACTATGTCCAATTTTCTGAGGAACTGCCAGACTGATTTCCAGGGTGGTTGTACAAGCTTGCAATCCCACCAACAATGGAGGAGTGTTCCTCTTTTTCCACATCCTCGACATTGCTGGCTTTTCAAAAATGGAGATAAGAGGGGACATTCTGAGTAGACACAGCAGTCACTGCCCTCCTTGTTTCAGAGGTCCCCAGGCAGATTGCAGACTGTGAAGAAAGGTACAGAATCTCTCACTGGTACAGAAATTTACCAGATCAAGAATTCCAGATAAAGTGTTTCGGCCTAGACCTGAAGATCATGAAAATTACTCTGAAGACCCCCAGAACCCTCATAAACTGCACATTGTCACAAGAATACAAAATACAAAGAGGTATCCATCGTGGGGGAAAGATACCATCAAGATGCTCAGAGTACAGAAGGCACACAGCCCTCAAATTCACAAGAACATCCCATCAGTGAATTCAAAGCTGAAAGTGGGTAAACACTATGCATCTAGCCCCTGAAGCTGCCACAGGGACTTCCCACAGAACAGACCATGCCTCAAGGGCACTGGGGAGTTGGTCGTGCAGTGGCATCTGAAGCCTATGGAGCTGGAAGCGAAGTCCTGACTCCACACAGCTTCAGCTCACAGATGCACTAACTGAGGAAGCCATTCTCATTAAAGTGTATATTCATCCAGTCAAAAAAAAAAACCCAGAAATAAAATTCACATTCCATAAGTGCCACCCTTTATAACACAATTATGCTCTTCTTTATATATTCAAAGAGTTGTGCAACCATAGTCACTAGTTTTAGAATGGTGGCAACATCCCTCATATGTAACCTTTTCTTCACTCATTAGCAGACATATTCCATCCCACTCCCAGTCCTGAAACCCACAAATCCCTCATATCCCTAGGCATTTGTCTGATCTTCTTCCTGTCCCCCAATGCCTATATTTTCTTTTTCAGACAGGGTCATATGCACAGCATTCTGGCCTTGCTCTTATTATGTATTCAAAGATAATCCTGCACATCTGAGCTTCCTACTTTCACTTCCATGTGCTTGAGAGTCCTGAGTTACGCAGTGCCTAGGCCTGGACTTAGGACTTTGCATGCTAGATGAGCATTCGAGGAACTGAACGATACCCCAGCCCTTCCTTTCTTTGACTTGTTTCTTTGTTGGTTTGAGACAAGGCTGGCCTGGATGGAAGTCACGAGCCTAGGTTTTCCTTGCGCTCACTGTGATCCTCCTGCTTTGGCCTCCTCGGGGCTGTGATTCCAGAGGAATCTCCTTGACTTTTTAATCAAACAAGTCTCAGATTTATTGACACCAGAATGATCTTTTTGACTTCCATGCTTTATATATAACCCATACAGCAATAACACCAGCATGGACCTCTCCTCCAAACTCTATAGTTACCGAATGGCTGAGAAGCACCTGAAAAAATGTTCAGCATCCTTAATCATCAGGGAAATGCAAATCAAAACAACGCTGAGATTCCACTTCACTCCAGTCAGAATGATCAAAAATTCAGGTGACAGCAGATGCTGGCAAGGATGTGGAGAAAGAGGAACACTCCTCCATTGTTGGTGGGATTGCAAGCTTGTACAACCACCCTGGAAATCAGTCTGGCAGTTCCTCAGAAAATTGGACATAGTACTACCAGAGGATCCAGCAATACCTCTCCTGGGCATATACCCAGAAGATGTTCCAACCGGTAAGAAGGACACATGCTCCACTATGTTCATAGCAGCCTTATTTATAATAGCCAGAAGCTGGAAAGAACCCAGATGCCCCTCAACAGAGGAATGGATACAAGAAATGTGGCACATCTACACAATGGAGTACTACTCAGCTATTAAAAAGAATGAATTTATGAAATTCCTAGGCAAATGGATGGACCTGGAGGGCATCATCCTGAGTGACGTAACCCAATCACAAAATAACTCACATGATATGTACTCACTGATAAGTGGATATTAGCCCAGAAACTTAGAATACCCAAGATACAAGATACAATTTGCAAAACACGTGAAACTCAAGAAGAACAAAGACCAAAGTGTGGACACTTTGGCCCTTCTTAGAATTGGGAACAAAACACCCATGGAAGGAGTTACAGAGACAAAGTTTGGAGCTGAGACAAAAGGATGTACCAACTAGAGACTTCCATACTCGGGAATCCATCCCATAATCAGCCTCCAAATGCTGACACCATTGCATACACCAGCAAGATTTTGCTGAAAGGACCGTGATATAGCTGTCTCTTGTGAGGCTATGCCGGGGCCTAGCAAACACAGAAGTGGATGCTCACAGTCATCTATTGGATGGATAACAGGGCCCCCAATGGAGGAGCTAAAGGGGTCTGCAGCCCTATAGTTAGAACAACAATATGAACTAACTAGTACCCCCAGAGCTCGTGTCTCTAGCTGCATATGTAGCAGAAGATGGCCTAGTCGGCCATCATTGGGAAGAGAGGCCCCTTGGTCTTGCAAACTTTATATGCCTCAGTACAGGGGACCGCCAGTGCCAAGAAGTGGGAGTGGGTGGGTAGCAGAGTGGGGTGGGGGAGAGGGTATGGGGGACTTTTGGGATAGCATTTGAAACGTAAATGAAGAAAATACCTAATTAAATTTTAAAAAACTGAAAAAAGAACGTCTACTAGATGTCTTAAATGTAATGGTTCAAAATGAGCTGCGGATCCCGAAGAGTGTTTTTCCTGTAATCTTCATCTCAGATTATGATAGCTGCTTTACTAGCAAAACTTTAGTCATCTTTAACTCCTCACATCCAACCATTTACCAAATCAAGAAATCCTACAATTCTGAGCATGCTGCAGACCCTCTGCTCATCCCACTCTGGCAATACCCAGCCATCACCCTCAGCCGGTTGCTCCAGTTATCTCCCTGGCAATGGGTGACGCTCTGGATGTTTTAGGCAGTTTGTGATGATGTTGTCCTAGTACCTATGGTGTATTCAGCAAGTGCCTTACTGGAATGCTTCTCACAATGGTTTGTTCATTCCAGACCTGCAACATTCCAGACCTGTATCATTCCAGACCTGCAACATTCCAGACCTGCAACATTCCAGACCTGCCTTCTTATTGTTCTGAGCTTCCCTGACTTCTTTCAAGTTTCTTGAGTTGCTGTTCTCAGTGCCTGAAACACATTTCCCTCCCAGATATCCTCCTAGCTCCTGGACACCACTTGCTTTCACTTCCTTTCAGAATTTGCTGACATGGCACCATCTCAGGTGACATTGCCATCAACTGCCACCCTCTCTTCCCAACACTCCCCATTCTCCTGTGTGATTAGATCTTCATAGCGATTCCTGTCTTGTAATGAATTACATATTTTTTTCTTATCCATTTTGTTTCTCTATGGTAGATTTGGAATATAACAGTTAAGGGGTCTTGTTGACTCTATTCCACCTCCAACAAAGGGGTACTCAAGAAATTAGTTAAGTGATTGAACCATAATACCAGTACCAATTGACAAGCACAAACTGGGTGGCTGAACACTTAACATCATGATATAACCTAGTTTTTATGACAACTCTAGGAAGGCATGTTATTATCCATACTCACAGATGACAGACTTCTACCCAAGTTCACATATTTTTTACATTCATTCATTCATTCATTCATTCATTCATTCATACATACATGTGGTGGGAACTGTGTATGAAAGCCTGGAGACAGCCAGTAGGAAGCAACGCTCTCCTCGCAGTGTGTTAGTCCTGGGGATCAAAGTGTCATTAGGCTTGGTGGCCAGGGCTTTAGCCACTGCTTTATATCACCAGTTCTATGCCCACACATCTGGTAAGTGCTAGGACTCCAAACTGAATGTCTGCTGAGGTCACAGCATAGACCCCTCTTGTGTCCCTTCACAGTGGCCTTCACCATAATGTGACTATTTTACTGCTATCTCTGGATTCTTTTTTTAAAAGACGTATTTATTCATTTTAGGTATTTTTATGTACACTGTAGTTGTCTTCAGTGATCTTCAGTAGCTGGGAATTGAACTCAGGACCTCTGGAAGAACAGTCAGTGCTCTCAACTGCTGAGCCATCTCTCCAGCCCATATCTCTGGATTCTTAATGCAGGCATTCATATGAGGTGTAAAAAAATGACATTCCCAGTTTCCAAGCGATCTAAAAGCAAGCGATGCTTCTTTCCTTTACTAGTTTCACCAAATCGGTGCAATGGCCGTTCAGGCTCCAGTGATAAACAAACTGATTCATGGATCAGTGGCAAAGAAGAACTGTGAGCTGGGAGTAGGAGATAAATTCCTTTCTGGAGTGGAAACTGTGTACTGCAAAGACAACGTGTCATGTCATAACCTCACTGAAATTACCGCCCTGCTGCCTGGCAGCCTCGGGAGGCTGTGCTTCAGTGGCTCGTTGGCGTTCTTTCAGAGAAGGAAATATATCTGCTTTTAATATTGTTTATGTAGTATTTTGTTCTCCTTTATTAAGACAGTATATTTGAATGACCTTACCTAGGTAATAGTTGTGGATATTTGTGATAGATTTGTTATAGCCACAGATCAAAACATTTTATTTTTGGGACAGAGTCAGATTGACCAAAACATGCTTGCATCGTCATTTTGATTTGATGTCATTCTTACGAAATTAGGCATGATTAATGTCACACTGAGTGTCATGCTTTGCCATGTGCCCCCCGACATACACACACACACACACACACACACAGAGAGAGGGAGAGAGAGAGAGAGAGAGAGAGAGAGAGAGAGAGAGAGAGAGAGAGAGAGAGAGAGAGGTATTTCAGTGTTCAAGTGTCTAGGAGACCGTGCTTAATTGGATGCTTTTAAGAAACACTTTTGTGACCAGGCATGGTGGCACACATCTTTCATCCCAACACCCAGGAAGCAGAGTCAAAAAGTCCTCTGTGAGTTTGAGGCCAGCTCAATCTGTATAGTGAGAGCTTGTGAGTAGCAAAGATAAAACAAAGTTCTTAGCATTTTCTTCTTGAGACAGGGTCTCACTGTGTAGCCCTGTCTCTATCTCCTAAGTGCTGGGGTTAAAGGCATGTGCTACCACAACTGGGTTTAGCACCTTTTCTTCTAGTCCTTTAGATCCCACTTGCCTCCTCCTTGGTGCCATTCTTAACCATTTCTCTTCTAAAGAGAGGCATTATCCAGCAAAGGGCCTTGGAGCACTTCCGACTTTGTGCCTACCAAGCAGCTGCTTAAACTCTTCCTATGGGGGCCCAATTTTCTCTTCTCTCTCTCTCTCTCTCTCTCTCTCTCTCTCTCTCTGTGTGTGTGTGTGTGTGTGTGTGTGTGTGTGTCTGTCTGTCTGTCTGTCTCTTCCCTCTCTCCCTCTCCCCCTCCTTCTCTGTCCTTTTCTTTCCCTGTCTTTGTTTCTCCCTCTCTCTGTCTCTGTCTGTCTCTCTCTGTCTCTCTCTCTGTCTCTCTCTCTGTCTCTGTCTCTCTCTGTCTCTCTCTGTCTCTGTCTCTCTGTCTCTGTCTCTCTGTTCTCTGTGTCTCTCTGTCTCTGTCTCTCTCTCTCTCTGTGGGTGTCTTGCAGGACTTTGGCCATTTGGACTCCCTGTCTCCCTGTGTTCCTCCTTCCCTTCTTTCCCTCCTTCCTTGCCATTGTTTGATGCTGAGGATTGACTCTGGAGCCTGCACACGCACACGCTTGCTCGGCAGCTGCTCCACTGCTCAGCTGTGTGTTCAGCCAATTTTTATTTTCATTTTAGACAGGGTCTCATTGATTTGCCCAGGCTGTCTTACACCCACTCTGTAGCCTATCCAGCTCTTTAAATTTGTGATCTTTTTGTCATAGTCCCTTCGTACTGAGATTACAAGCCTGTACTACCAAGCCTATTTTGTTTCTTAATATACAACCCCAGTTGGCCTTAACCCACCCACTGACCTATGGGTGTAGCTCTGCTCTCAGGAGTGAATAAATATGTCCACTTCCACATACTAGCCTTTCTAATATTCCAAATAAAACACATTCCACATCCTCCCATCCCCTCTCTTTGGTCTCAAGCTTTTCCTTATATGGCCGGGTTAATTTTCTCATTACCATCTTAACTCTTGGCCCCAAGATCCTCTTAAATTTGTCAACAACCTTCGGAAAGTGTTATGTCTAGTCTCTAAATCTAAATCTAGTTTGAAAGCAAACAACTTGTTGAACTCCTGCTTCGGATTAAAAAATATTGTCTTCACAATAAAGACAGTTCCAAGACTTTATCTTCATAGTTCTTTCTACAAGCCTGTTCTGTCCCATACGACACAATGAAGATCGGAAAAGATTTTAGAATGGTGGGCTAGAGCCAATAAGAACTATAACAGAGACTTTGCCTCTGCAAAGGCAGCTTGCATTACAGGAGCGACTGCCATTACCACGCCTGTGGCTGACTCACACAGAACTTGTGGTTGACTAGAGCCCCCAAATCAGTCTCCAGCTGCCAAATCAAGTCTTTCTCAGGCTCTGCTCTAAGGCTGTTAGACAGGAAAACCATCTTGTTGGTTTCAACTCATTCTTTGTGCCTTTCTGAATCTTTCAAAAGTTGCATTTTTAAAAATTTTGTCATAGCAATATAAATTTCAAAAGTCTTGAGTCTTCAGTTTCAAATACACACACACACATATATGTGTGTGTGTATACACAGACACACACACACACAGACACACACAGACACACAGACACACAGACACACACACACACACACACACACACACACACACATATATATATATATATGCACAGAACTCTGTACACATCACTCAAATCAAGAACTGTCACAACACCACATCCAGAAGGCTCTCTTATGCTTCTCTATAGTCAGTAAGTCCCACCCCAAGGTAACCACATTATAACCACCAATTCCTCATTTCTAACATTATAGATTTGTTTTTCCTGGTTTGGGCATGTTGTTTAAGTTTAATCATATGGAGAATATTTATCTGTCAGTGGCTTGTAAAGTGCATTGTGTCCGTGTGATTCATCAGTATTGCTCCATACACTAACTGTCTCTGGTAAGTAATCATCTTAATAACTAAGGAATAAACCTAATATTTATTTATCTGTTCTTCTGATGGAAATTCTGGTTGTTTCCAGTTTGAGATTAATATGGACAACATTATAATGAACATTCTTTTAGATGACTTTTAGAGATATTTATTAAGTATAAAGCTAACAGGATACTTTTTGGTTCATAGACAGTATGTTGTGTCTTACTTTAACATATATTGCCAAATATTTTCAAGAGTTTTTGCCATGGAGTTGGGAACATGGCTGATTTGATAGAGAGTGTGTCTGGCACCCACAAAGCTCTGTAATCCCATCCATTCAGGAGGTAGAGGTTAGAAACGCAGAAGTTTAAGTTTATCCTCTGCTACTTAATGAGTTCTAGGTCAGCCTGAGCTACATGAGACCCAATCTCAAAAACAAAACAAAAAAGTTACTGTGGCTACTTAAACTCTGTGGTAGTTACTTTTATGCGTCCTGGTTAAAATATGGTCCCCAGTTTTTCAATTAGACACTGATCTTGTCCTTTCTATGGACGTATTTTGAAGCTGTGGTAAAAGTTCACAGTCAGTTACCTTTAAGTGAGGGGAATTATCTTAGATCTGTGGGTCACAACCACTTTGGGGTTGAACAACCCTGTCACAGAGGCCACATATCAGATATCCTGCATATCAGATATTTACATTATGATTCACAAAAGTAGCAAAATTACAGATATGAAGTAGCAACAAAAATAATTTTATGGCTGGGGCGGGGGGAGGGTCGCCACAACATGAGGAACTGTATTAAAGGGTCACAGCATTAGGAAGGTTGAAAAGTTCACTAGAGAATCTGGGGTTGGCTTGTTTTAGCCTGGGAAAGAATTCAGGTACAAGGCTGAAGGAATGAAACTGTGCTTGTGCATAGAAGATTCAGTTCCAGGCTGATCTTCGCATGAGTGGTCCTCACAGATAGGACAATCGGTTCGTACTCACTCCATTAACAGAAAGACTAATCTCACCTGGAACACCATGATGATCATAGCTGGAAGCGATGTTTAATATGGGCACCGTGTGTCCCAATCTAGTTAAGACATACACTTAATATAAACCACAGCAAGAGCTTTGTAGTTAGAATTAAGTGAAAGATCTAATGGAACCAACCTCAGTGTACAGTAACAGTGGAATAGATAAGGAGAATATAGTATATGTACTGAAAATGGACTTCTTTTCAGCCATAATAAAAAAATCTTATTATTTGCAAGAATATGGATACAACTGGACATCATTATAGTAAGTCAATCAGGCCCATCTCAGAAAAACAAATATTGCATACTTTTTCTCATTTGTAGATACTAGATTTTATATGGTTTCATAAAATTGTGTATGTATATATGGTATAAAAATAGACAAAAAAAGTTGCCTAGGGCATAAAGGAGGCTGATGGAAGGAGAAAGTGGTGAGAACAGGGAAAGTAGGAAATGTGCTCAGAAAAAGTAACCAAAAAAGAATGAAGTTAAGGGTCTCAAGATGAAATGATTCTGCATCGCCTTAGGTGGTCTCCACAAGTAATAATAAATATCCTTGTATGGGATAGAGGAGAAGGTGCAGACATGGAGAGATAAGAAAGCCACATGAAGATGGAGACAGAGACTGGAGTTATGTAGCCACAAGCTGAGAAACTTCTAGAAGGAGCAGAAGCTAGAGGAGGTAAGGAAGGACTGTCCCCTAAAAGGTTTCACTCTGTTAAACCACTGCTCCCCAGAAACAGAAGGATGCATGTTCGCTGTTTTAAGCCACCCAGTTTGTCACAGCAAGGATTCTCACTTCTTGTTCCTACTGTGTGTTCCTGATAGTCCATTTCCAGCTGAGCAGGCCTGAGCAGTAGGTTCTTTGTATTTTTTTTTTCACTTCTAGCTTTTAAACGGTGTGCCATAGCCTTTTTATTTGACCACCGAAACAAGTGACTATCTTATTTCATGCTCCCCAAAGCTTTGGCATTTCTCAAGACTGACTTTGAACTGCAGTTTCTGCTCCTCAATCAGAGCCAAGCTCTCGCTCTCTGCAGGACTCACCAGCTAACTGACCTTAGGCGGGCTGCTCAGCCTCAAAGGCCTTTCTTTATGTGTGCTCTCCAGTTCACAATACTTCCCCATGGTGGTTAGTGTGAACATTACAGATAATGGGCCCTTGGCAGGGTGCAGTAAATGCCAGCTTTTGATATGTACTCAACTTTATTATATGAGTCGTGTTGAACACATACACATAAAAGCTCCTGCCTTCCCTCATTCGGGGTCTTCATGTTTGACAGTGATTGTAGTCCCTCAGAGCTCAGCAATAGCTCTCCCTGCTCTGCTCCTCACACCCCAGTGCAGCCTTTCCAGCTTCTCACAGGTGCTCACCATGCAACATCTTCATGGCCTGCATCCTTGTTCCCTCTGTGTTAAATACTTGGAAGTACCTGCGTGACTCGCTCCCTCAATACACCCAGATCTTTGCTAAAAGTCCTGTGTTATCCACGAGGGGTTTCCTCGCTACACTAAGCAGCACAGCCCCTCCAAGCCCTGTGCTGCCTTCCTCTGCTTTACTTTTATATACAGATCTTGTCACCATTAGGCTCATGTCTGTGTATTCTATGTCTCCTCCATTAGAAGTCAAGTCTCAAGAGATCATGATGGGATTTTTGTTTCTTTCATGAACTGCTGTATCCCTGCTGCCCAGAACAGAAAGTGCTCACTAAATGTTTCCTCAGTGAATGATTGAAGGAATGTGTGAACAGCCTAGCTGGGTAGTCACAATATAGTGTCATAGTACGTGATGAGATTGTACAGCGTGTACTAGGGAACCTTACTCTGTGTAGGGGCGGGGGAGGGATGAGATGGAGGTAAGAATTATTAATGAAAACTTCTTGGAGCAAGTAACAGCTAATTTGAATTCTTAAAAGTGAGTAGGAGCTTCCAGGCTCAGAAGGTTATAAAAGGAAGCCTGCCTTGATGACCCTATTGTAATTCTATAATAAAACTGTCTAAAAAGGAAAAAAAAAAGACAAGGGTGTTTTCTTAACCAGCAAGATGGCTTGCTGGTTAAGAAAACACACTGCTTTTGCAGATGACCACAGTTTGGCTCTCAGAACCCATGGCAGGTAACTCACAATCACTTCAAGAGGGAATCTGGCCCCGGCACTCACATATACATAACCACACACAGATATAAATAACTTCTGAAATAAATCTTTTACTTGGAAAAAAGGGAGGAAGGAAAGGCAAGCAAAGAAAGAAAAGATGATAGAAAGAAGGGGAGAGACAAGGAGGAGAGGAAACAAAGTATCTTAGGGTACTTCATTGAGATGAAGGAGTATAACAAAGCACTCAGACAAGAGAATCCATACATTCTAAACAGTTTGGTATGACAGAGTGGAAAGAAAGGTGGAAAAACGAAGGTAAGAGGAGAAGGGAGAGAATAGAAAGAGGAAGGATAGGGGCAAAGAATGAAGAAGTTGGAAGGAAGGAATGATATAGAAGGTGGGAGAGAGTAACATGTGAGAGGAGGACTAGAAGCAGACAGGCACCCAAAGAGCTAACTCATGATGCACCAGGAGTGATTGTTGAAACAAAACAGTTAGATAACATTGATGGTAGAGCTGTTTTCAGACCCAAATGGGAATGCTCCAGGAAGAGCCACTTCCTCTGTGCAGAAGGCAGAAGCCAGGGATGGGAGAGAAAACACTAATGAGAGAACACTGAGGATCTGATTTGTTCACCAGGTAGATAGAGGAGGGAGGGGGAAACAGACCCAATGGAGGAAGAGATGGGCTCTGAGCAGCCAACAGGCTCCTGGCCATTAAGGACTTTAAAGCCACAAAGAAAGGATATCAGAAGTCATGAAGGACATGAAGTAGAAAGGCTGTTCAGGGGAATGTTACAGATTCAAGATTAGCTTGTAACTCAACCATTCTATCTTTCCTGGGAAGAACCAACTGAAAATGTGGCGAAGCAGACAGGCAGGAAGGTAGAAAGAGCAGCCAGAAACACGCTGGAAATACTGAAGCAAGTGATGTTGTGGTAGTCTAGGTCCTCCTTATCCAAAGTTTAAGCCAATGCCAGAAGTACATTGGGACATGGAAGCTTGTGGAGCACAATGGATGACAGCTAGAACCTGTATTTTTAACAAGAGCCCTAGATAAGAATATCCATATGAGAGTTGCAAAAGACCTGGCCAAAACTAAGTGGTAATGGAGGTGGGATATAGATATGGAGAGTTGATAAGATTTAGCTTGAGAACTATTGACACCTGCCCTCTGCAATAAGGTCTCGTGTATCCCAGAGAGGTGTTGAACTCATTCACTACAGCCAAAGATGACCATGAACCTCTCCTCCTCCCATCTCCTCTCCATATTCCAAGCATTGGGATTACAGGATGGTTCCAGCATAGCCAGTTGATGGAGTGCTCAAGATTGGATCCAGAGCTTCCTGCAATACTAGATAAGCACTCTACATTCCCAACCCTATACTGATTGCATTAGACTCTATTCTATTGCTGTGAAGAGACACCATGACCAAGGCAACTCTTATAAAGGAAACCATTTAGTTGGGGGTGCTTATGGTTTTAGAGGGCTAATACATTACCATCATGGCAAGGCACATATTGGCAGGTGTGGTGCAAGGGCAGTATATAGGAACTATAACTTGCTCAGTAGGCCAAGAGAGAAAGAGAAAGACACTGGGTCTGGCGTGGGCTTTTGAGATCTCAAATTCACACCACTGACACACACTCTCCAACAAGACCACACCTCCTAATCCTTCCCAACAGTCCACCAAGTTGGAACCAAGCATTCAAATATATGAGCATATGGGGATCTTTCTTATTCAAACCACCAAACTCACCCCTTTAGAATTACTTTATTTCTCCACTTGCTGACTTCCCAATTTATCTATCTATCTATCTATCTATCTATCTATCTATCTATCTATCTATCTATCTATCTACTAGGGCTCCAACTGACTCCACACCCTCCTGAGCTGGGTTTAGACCACAGCTGAGGAGCTGGCCTTCTCTTTGCATCTGGGGCCCTGTATAGACAAAAAGTGGATTCATTTTCAGGGTCCCCAGCCAATGCCGCCTTAAGCAGCTCAACGGTCAATAAAATATAAAATAAAACAGTGAACAATCATTCTGTCTCTGTCTGTCTCTTTCGCCAAAATCAACGGAGACTCCAGCTGTTCAATAATTTTTTAAGTTTCTTCAAAGACAGCAGTTCACTTTCATTTGAAAGCAGGGGTGGAGAGTGAGGGAATTGAATTACCTCAAAACATTTTGAAGCGTGAAACATGAGCTTTTTTATCCTACTTGTGCAGCAGGGAAGGTGTCCTTGCTTTATTGTGGAGACACATCTTACAGCCAGATCATGGATTTCCATAACGTGTCTTCAAAATGTGAGAGATGCTGGGTGAGCTGATACAGAGAGCACTATGAAATACCAGAGGCGCTAAAGCAGAACCACTCCCCTTGAGTAATCATTCCCACATGCCTTTTTAGGAGGGAACTGACTTCACCCTTGAGTCAATGTGTTCATTCCTGTTGTATTTGAAATGACAGTTACTTCAGCTGCTGACCTCTCGTTTCTCGCCCTTCTAACATTCTAAGAAAACCTGCCAATTAAGGAAAGAAAGTTCTTGCTATGAGACCACAACAGCCATGGTAGAAATGTGTGGGATTTCAACTTGGAAGCTGGACAGAGCACTGATTCAGCAGGTGTTTAGCGCATGCGGACGAAGGTGACAGGATTATGTTAACAGGCTGTTCTTTTCAATCAACAGAAACTAATTATGATGAATCTATGGAAAAAATAAACTCATAGGCAGGAAGTTAGGTTGCAAGTAGAGTTTCCAGGGAATGCCAGTGAACTAGGTTTGGAAACTGTCCTACACTGGGGATAAATTCAGGGGCCAGAGTCCTAGGCAAATTCCAGTCCCAGGAAAACTCCCACCCCAGGAACAGATTGCTTGGGTCTTTTTGTTGCCATTGTGGGATGTTAGCTTGGACACTGGTTTTGAAGGCCATGGTGGTTGTCACTGCCTGTGACTGCTAAGTGCTGTACCTTTTGGTTGGATTCTGAATGGTTCGCTGTTTCTTTCCAACCCTGGATCCTGATCCCAAGTCCTGAACAGGAAGGAGTCCTAAGCTTGCTGAACTTAGGGCACATGCCCTTGTCTGTCCTCTGCAGATGATAGACAGTGAATATCTGATCAATCTGGGTTCCTCAGTGGGAGGGGCCCATGTCGCTCACTCAGTGGGGATTCCCCAACATATTTTATTTTTGAGGTTATAATTGACATCATTTCTCCCTTCCTTCCCTCCTCCTTGCCCTTTTCAATTCTTGCTTTTTTTCTTGCTTCATTAACTGTTGAGGCACACACATGCTTCTCTGTAGACTAGCTCCATTCGAGGATAGTTACACTTTCTGTCTATGCCATCTCATCCCGCCTCATGGCTGTAAGTTGCAGAGTCCACCAGTGGCTTCCAAGTTTCCATCTCTAGCCACACTTTACTGCCCTTTTTTGTTGTTGTTGTTGTTTTCTAGACAGTGTTTCTCTGTGTAGCCCTGGCTGTCCTGGCACTCACTCTGTAGACCAGGCTAGCCTCGAACTCAGAAATCCACCTGCCTCTGCCTCCCGAGTGCTGGGATTAAAGGTGTGTGCCACCAAAGCCTGTCCAGACTGCCCTTAATATGCCATCTCCACTTAACTGCCTGATCAACAACACAAATTCGCCTTAACCATAAGTTCCTGATTTCTCCCATTTTGCCCCTACAAGCCTACATCTCCCTTGCTTTTCTGTCGAGATGAACTTTACCACCAATCACTTCAAACCAAATCCCTAGAATGGCCCACATCTACCTCCAAACTAGAAGGGTTTCCTGTTCTTTCTACAGCCAAAGTACAATATATCCCAATGGCCCCTCTTCTCACTACCTCTGATGGCCCAACTATAGTCCAAGCCATCATCACTTCTTAGCCTGTAAGAACCACCCGTGCCATTCAGGGTATTAGCAGGAAGCAGCACAGTGGAAAGAGAATAACAAGAGTGCTTGATGGTTCAAGTATTAACCAAGGTGTAGACAAGGCTAACTCGACAAGCAGAAGACCAGGAAGGAAACAGCAGAGGCATAGCCAGGACGTTGTTGATAAGGGAAGGCTGTAGATTCAGGAGTGGTGGTAATGAGGTCCCGCTCCATTCTTCCCCAGCCTTGTAATCTCCTGTTGATTCTGGTGTTGTGTAGCTTTGACTGGAATCCGGCCAGCAAAGGAGTTTTTGAGATGCTGTCTGCAGGAGCCATTCTTCAGGTCAGAGAAGGCCTGAGAATGCTCCAGGAGAAGGGGGAAAGCAGAGAAAGGGATTAAGCCAAGCCTTTCTCACAGGCCACTTGGTTTCTTATCTCTCCCACCTCCAATTCCTCCCAGTTTATTCTCCGAAGAGCAATCAGAGTATCCCTTTGTAATGTAAATAAAATCTTCCTGTGTGTTGGAAGGGCTTGCCTCCAGCAGCTTCTTTTTAACCTCAAAATCCCAGCTCCTTACAGTGGCTTTCATCCCACCACCTTTCCCTTGCTAAATTGATGTGTGTGAGACAAACTCATGCCAATCTAGATTTTCTATTGCCTTCATTTTCCTTGTGTGGAATAGTCTTTCCACAGCCATATATATATAATATTCTTTGAGAATATCATACATGTATACAATTCTTCAGTCATCTGCATCCCACACTCACCCCTCCAAACGGCCTTGCCTCTCCCTAGAATGTTCCCCTCCCAACTACACAATCACTAATTCTCATTTTGACCAATTAAGAATTAGCATTAACCATTGCCCACTGCAAAAGGAAGCTTCTCTGACCAAGGCTGAGAACAGCACAAATATAAATATTTGGGGCTATAGATACATAGATAGATAGATAGATAGATAGATAGATAGATAGATAGATAGATGGCAGTTTGAAAACTTGGCCATCAGTAGTGTGTTCCCCACTATGACCTCTAACCTCCCAGCCTTGTTTATGGTTCCAGGCCTGAATTGCCTCTAGTGGAGTAAGCCTCAAGTTCAGTCAGGTAGCTATTGATTATCCCCATAACAGTTAATGCCAGGGTTGCGCTAGTAAGCTCATCCTACCTGGCTAGTCAGTATTGCAGTGTGTAGGGTCCAGAACTGGGCAAGATCATTGGTGAATCTTCCCCCACCTAGTAGTCTGCATAACATCTTCCATCACTATGAAAGCCAGGGAGAGACAGCTTCATGCCTGGTGCCAGATTGATTTCTCTATGTCCTACCACAAAAGTATGTGATGTCTTTAGTAATAGGGTCTTGTATGGTGCAAACAAGAGCAGTGATAACAGCCTTGGTTGTTTGGGGGTTTCTAGAGATTTTCTAACTAAGAGCCAGAAATCTTTCTGTCATTGTTTGAGGCTTTGAGGCCTTTGTTTTTAAAAATTGGAAGTTTAGAAATCAGAGATGTGGAACAATTACTTAGCATGTGCAAGGTATAAGGTTCAAGTCCAGCACTGCAAAAAGAAATTACATTTAATTAGACTAATTTTATGCATAGTAAAATTAGTGAATATTTTGTTCAGCTCAGTGAGTTTATATATGTGTGTGTGTGTATGTATACATCCTGTGTAAACAACACCCCAATAAAAACAAAAAGCATTTCCATTACTCCAAAAAGTTCAAAAAGTTCTTTCTAATTAGGCGTTTGATTTCTCTATCTTAGAGATTAGGTTTTTAAAAGATTTATTTATTTATTTTATATATGAGTACACTGTTGCTATCTTCACACACACATCAGAACCCATTACGGATGGTTATGAGCCACCATGTGGTTGCTGGGAATTGAACTGTTGATGTGTGCAGGCCTCAGTCTCCAACCCCTAACTTTTGAGTGTATGACTAAGACTAATTAGTATTCTTCTATGAGTTTCTTTGCAAATACAAATGCAGTAAAGAGTTCTTTTGGATGAATATGTAGGGGTGGAATTCTTAGGTGAATAAATGCTAAACTTTATAGGCTATATTGAAGAGTTTCCAAAGGGCTTTAAGCATTTTATCTTCCCACCAACAGTGCACGAGGGTTCCCATTGCTTCACAGTTTGCCTAGTCTTTATTTTGCTATTATTTTCTGCTGACAGTCTTTTTGAGTCTAACCATTCTGCAGGGTGTGAAATGGCGTTCTCATTTTAGTTTTAGCTTGTGTTTCCTTGGTGATTAATAATGTGGAGCATCCTTTTGTGTGTTTCCCGGCCCTTTGTGTCATTCTCTTTTGTAGTGTCCATTCAATTCTTTTGTCCATTCTTACTGAGATTCTGTCTTTGGTCCTTTGTTACTTATATACTGTGAATAATTTTTATCAGTCTTTGCCTTCAGTGTTCATTTTCTTAATGGTGTAATTTGATGAGGAATATTTTTAAATAAATTGCAACCAGGTCTCACTGTGTAGCTCTGGCTGTCATTGAATTCACACAGGTCTGAGTATTCACCCTCCTGATGCTGAGATTAAAGAAGGTATATGCCACTACACCTAACCTATTTTTGATTTTGATTGTTTCCTTTATTAATTTTTCATCTTATAGTCAGTATTTCTTATATCTTTTCTAAGAAACTTGCTAATTTACTGATCCTTAGGTTATAAAAATAGTTGCCTACATATTCTTTTTTGTTTGTTTTGTTTTGTTTTTGAGACAGGGTTTCTCTGCGTATCCCTAGCTATCTTGGAACTCACTCTGTAGACCAGGCTGGAGTTGAAATCAGAGATCCCCTTGCCTCTGCCTCCCTAAGTACCAGGATTAAAGGCATGTGCCACCACAGCCCACTTTTAAAAAAAATAATTTATTTTTTCAAAATGAGTTTTGAAAAGTAAGATGTTAACTTGTTTCCCCACTCCCTTGCATTCAGGCTAAGAATTTACTTACTGAACACCGACTATGCTCCCAGCACTTTGCTAGGTTCATAGGCTGTTCACATAGATACCTTTTGACCTCCAAAGCCCCTCCAGTTCTCAGGCTATGCTATATATAGTCTGAAAAGATCATAAAATGTCCTGCTCTAGGACTCCTGACTCCAGAATGTTCAGCTCCTTGCTTGGCTCTGCAGGAGACTTTACAAGGAGCTGGAAATTCTTGGATAAACAAAGAGGATGCGTTTACAAATCTTTTGGACTTCTTATCCTTCTGTTAATGTGCTTTAGAGGAAATAGCAATGTTTTATAATAATATCTTCATAGTTCACATTTTTTCCAGTGAGATATTATCTATATACTCCTGTTTGGCCATGTCATTAACTGATAATAAGCAACGTTCTGAGAGACTGGGCCAATGTGATGGCATTTTTAAGGTTTGAGAAGAAAAAAATTCATATGTTATTCTAAAAAACAAAAAAGCAAACATCTTATTTCTTCATTTATACCACTGGTGTGTATTCCTTACACTTAATCTGTGTTTAGCAATCTGAAATAGGGCCATAGGAGTGTTTGGATTCCTGGGCTTCTTTCGCATTTCTGCACTTTAACTATGTGAGATGAAAACATTACTAAAGTAGCAATCAGTAAACAGCCAAAATGAATCCACCCATATTAAGCAATTGCAGAGTATGGGGTCGGGTAACATTCCACTTTTGAGCTCTCGATAAATGTCTGACTCCAGCTAAATTACTCAACTTCCCTGATTCCATCTTATGAAATAGACTTAGTATGATCTTTAGGATTACCAATTAGATGAAATATGCTAACAGCAAGCTTTCCAAGAAGACACCACACCATTGCTCACATGATTTGCTCCATTTGTTCCTGCCCCACTTTGATCCTGGAGCCTGAAGTCTGCACCTCACACACGTTTCCCCTGAGGTACATCTCCAGCTTAGGAATCATTTGATTTGAAGCAAAGAAAATAATTTTGTCTTCTAATTACAAAACCTCCTCAGGTTTTTTTTTTTAAAAAGTAAAATGTTTTTAAGATGATAAATGAAACTGAACCTTTAGAACACATGAAACTTATGGCATATGACCTTTCTTAATCAAGATGCTTTCTAAAAAAAACATTAAGTGTCCTTAATCTAGTAGAAGTCACTAAACACTAAAGGAATTTCTCTTAGGTTCCTAAGTCTGGAACAACTATGGTTTATCTTATCAACAAGATAACGTCTTCCTTCCTTCTCCCCCAGGTCCACTAGGAAGCCTCTAGACAGGTTTGTGATCCGCCTGTGGTGACATTTTAGTATACTGTCTTAACTTTCCTTCTAGTTTCGTTTTATTTTCTTATTCATATTTTCTCTTGGTCATGAATTCAATCTAATTCATCACTTTTTATTCTGCCGTATCTCCTAGTTCTATGTGACTTAATCCTCTTTGGATAAAGGCAGGATATCACTGATTGAGCCACCACTACAGTTATTTGTTAATTAAAAAGAAGGAAGTAAAAGACCAAGAAATGGAAGCAGTCTTTCTCCTAGCCATCTTAAAGAGTGAAAAGGAAATGGACTTTCTGGACTACATAGTTTTAACTGTCAACTTGACACAATTGAGAGTAATCTGAGAAGGGCGTTTTGATTGAATCAGAATCCGAATCAGTCTGGCCAATGGGCATGTCTGTCGGGATTATCTTGACTTAATTGGTGTAGGAGGGACCAGCCCACTGTTGGCAGCACCATTTCCTGAGTGTGTGGTGCTAGGATGTCTAAGAAAGCTAGCTAACCATGAGCCTTTGAGTGTACCAGTATTCCTCCATGGTTTCTGTTCCAAGATCCACTTGAGTTCCTACCCTAACGTTCCTCAATATAACATAAAAATAAGCCCTTTCCTCCCTTAAGTTGCTTTTGGTCAGAGTTTTTTATCACAGCAGCAGAAAGGAAACTAGGTAACTTGACCATAAGGACCTACAAGAGGACTGCACTTAACCACCAGATTCATATATCTAGCTGAATATCTTCGAAAGGTTTAAAGCCAAAGCTAATGCATTCTAATTGCTCTAGCCAGTTTTCATCCTTCCCTCACACCTCATGACCAATGGAAGTTGATAGAAATGAGTGTTGAGACACAGAGGCCAGAGAACAAAAGATCCATGCCCTTGGAAAAGGACTTGAATTCCTCACTGTGGGTGGAAAGGCTGGAAAGAAGCTGGGTTTTGTTTCTTCAAGCCCATTTCTTCCTACTTACCCTCTTGCTCTATAGGCTCCATTGGTCTCCTTTTTGGAAATGTTTGATCTTCTCCCACATCAAACACTTCAGAACTTTATCTTTCCATTGATTAGAAGATTCTTTGCTCAGCGCTGGCCATGCAGAGTGTCCCTTGTCACTCACAAAACCTCACCTGAATTAGGACTTCTTAGAAAAGACCTTTTCTGGTCATAATCCATCCCATCATTTGTTTCTTTTTATAATATATTTTGTATGTATGAATGTTTTTGCCTGAATGTATGTATGTGCACCACATTACTTCTCCTGGAATTACAGTTATAGGCAGTTGGGAGCTTTCATGTGAGTACTGGGAATTAAGTCTATGTCCTCTACAATAGTAGCCAGTGTTCTTAACTGCTGAGACATCTTCCCTACTCCATTGTTTATTTTCTTTTTAAAAAAATCTTATCCTATGATAGATGTTTTTTCTTTGCCTTTTTTGTGTTATTATCTCCTTCAGTAGACAGCAAATATCTCAGAGTTAGGTTGCTACTTCTTTTTTTAAAAATGCAGTCACTATAGTAACTATACTATACTATAGTAGCAAACACCCCCCCCCCACCCCCACAACACACAGGTGGCTCTTTTATGCCATTTTGTGTATTCTCACAGCTCTACTCACTACTCCAAATGCTCATTTTATTCGTGGTTATGGTCTGGCTCTCCCTATGAGACTGCAAGGCAGGGAGTGGGCCCATCTAGATCATTTGCACATCACCAGTACTCAGTATTCACCCTGACATTGGCTGAATGACACAGCCTTAGCTTTTACATTTAGAACTAAATACGTGCCATCTGCATCTGTTCCTAGTGAACAGTGCTTGATATGATGTGTGTGTGTGTGTGTATAGGGCGGTGGAATATCTCATGTAACCCTGCCTTGCCTTGAATTTTTTTATAGCTGAGCATGACCTTGAAGTTCTAATCCTCTTGTTTCCATACCATGTGTTATGATAACAAGCCTGTAGTACTCCATCTTGTCTGTGCCGTGCTGGGAATCAAACCCAGAGCTTTGTGTGTGCTAGTCGAGCATTCTACCAACAAGTTCAATGGTTGGGTTTATTTAAAAGCTTAGCCATGGGATGAGGATATAGCTCAATGGCCTACATGTGCAAGGCCCTGGGTTCCATCCTCAGCACTGCAAAAACAAAGCAGAACAAAACAAAACACTAAATCTACCCTAGCTCATGCCTGTTACCATTTGAACATGTGTAGAAAATTCAACCTTCAGAGTTCTAAGGAGAATGAGGCAGTGAGAATGCCATCTCAAAATTAATGGTCAATGGTTTTCAGCTAGAAAGAAATCAAGGTTTTGTTCTTATTTCCTAATATATTGATTCAGAATTCCTCTGGCACTCTTATGGACAGTTGTACAACTTAATCATTTACTTCTTGGGCACTTTGACTCTTGAATTGTTGCTTTCTCAAGTTCCAACTAAGACTTATGATTCTACACCAAATTCGGTGAAAACACCTTGTGCAAAAGGTTTTAGATCCTGGTTTTGCAATTCTGCATTTGATTTGGTCTCTTTGCTGAAGATAAAATAGAATCTTAGCAACTCTGAACTCTTCAACCAAAGCAAACTGAGCTCCAGCCACTATCCCTGTAATTATTATGCTCATCCAAGCTACCGACCTTATCTGGGCTTTGGAGGCACATAAAGCCTGCTTTGCAGAAGAATAACTAGGTCTCCCATCACAAGCTTTTGTTGTTGTTTCATGAGAGATGGCAGTGGTATGACTATTATTCTTCTGGCATCTAAGGAATCAGCCATTTTCTAAATATGTATCACCTTAGGAACCAGAAAGAATGCAATTTAGCTTTGTAGACATATATTTATATTCATGTATTTACTCTGCAGATATGCAGACAGATACTGGGGATACAGCAGTGGACAACACAGACAAAGTCCCTACTCTGAGATTGCAATCTAATGAGCCTCCTTTAGGGACAAAGGTCTTGATAAGTATGAAATGTTTAAAATGAGAATGAGTTGAATATGCTTCATTGAGTGCTCATTTGTCAAGTTAGATTTAGGCAGCTCCTCATTATTTCTAGTCAAGATTATGACAGCATCCTTCTAATTAAATCTCGACTCTCTCTGGTTTAGCAAGTTCACAGTTTTTAGAATACCTAGAATTAATTTTTAACAATTAAAACTGTGTTATCAATAGGATATAACAATATAAAAACAAATGATTCAGAATTAAAATTCATATAATAAAAATCTTTGCTCCTCTGACCCACCCTTACTACACCCTAGTTCTACCCTAGGGAAGCAGCCACTGAAACACTTTTAGCTGTTCTAGTTAAGCCTACATTCCTTTACTGTGGGGTTTTCTTGGTATTTCTACACTGATCCATTTCAGATATCACCTATCAGTTTTTTGTTATGTTAGAAAAGCATTAGCCAGATGAAAATCTTCGAATTTTATTCTGGCTAGTTGCATTGCCTTTTCACTGTGTTTTGAAAGACTACAAACATTTGTACTGTTACAACTATGTGAATATCATTCATCATAGAACAGAGCCATACAATGATTATTTTTCTTGGCTTATAATGTATTGTCCCACATTTACTAATCATCTTTTCATTTTATTTTCTTTTCCCTTATCTCTCATCCACACATCTGAAATCCTTCATAACCTCTCTGCACTATTAGATATTATACCAACCCCCCTTTCTTTCTCAAACACCACCTTTCTAGAGTCTGCCAGCTTTTTGTGGCAATCTTTCCTGCCTGTTCTCCAAGCCCTCTGTGCAATGGCCCTGCTGAGCCTTCCCCCCTAAGCTACTCAGATGGGATCCAGTTTCTTAAGTCACATGTCGTCCTTCTTGTGTTAGTCCTTGTTTTGTAGCACATGTCCTCCAGTGACCTGTAAAAAGGTACCTGAGCAGTCCTTCCCCTTGTTCATCATCTTTGCTTGCATGCCTTACATTCCTCGCTACATCTTCTCCCAAGAATTAAGAAATTCCTACTCAAACGACAAAACCAAAACTGTCAGATCTTCCAGTACATTTTGATGTAAATTTATAATGATATCTTATACAACTCTAAGAAGAACAATTAGACTATTAGACACTGCTTGTAGGATGATACACAGATTTCTACTGTAGCAAGTCCACTAGCATCTTATCTTACTAAGCAGAGGTTGTCACTACTGTTTGGAGAGTCAGATTCAACTCATTGGGAAAATGATTTTTCTTTTTGTTTTTATATTCCATATAAGTAGGTTGGCTTAGTAATAAAGATTTTAAAACTCACTAATTCTCTTTCATTTCTGAATTGATGTCTAGCCTCATTTGATTAGTTTTATAGCTAAAATGGAATTCTAGGTTGAAAATTATTTTCCCTGATGTTTTAAAATAGTTAATGATTTTTATTTATCCTGTGAGTACATGCTGTGTGTGGAGGTCAGAAGATACAGCTCTCTGGCGCTGATTGTCTCCTGCTAGCTTGCCGTGTTGGTGATTCATCAGGCTTGTGTGCTAAGTGCTTTGCTTGCTGATCCATTTTGCCAGCCCTCCCTTACATTTAAACTTTTTATTTATTGTGTGCGTTGTGTATGCACATGTGTGTGTACGCATATGCCATGGTTTACAAATGGAAGTCAGAGGACAACTGTACTACCACTGTGCTCAGTGGACAACATGTATGTGGTTTTTCAATGTCTGGAAAATAAAGCTTCAATTTCTTAAAGTGTGAAAGAAGCCCACCACATTTGAACAGCTTCCTTGATATATTTATATACCATACAATTATCGCATTTAAAATGTATTCCATTTTAAATGTATATGATCTTTATTAATTTCTTTTGCTTAGTATGATGGGAAAGATATTCTATCCATGTGGCAATATGTATCACTATGTCATTCCCTTTTAAGTTTTATTTCTTGACTGGTCAAATAATTTTAATGAAGTTCATGGTCACCAGTAAAATTGCATGCAAAGTCCTCGATTTATGGACACATGTCATCACTATGTTTACTTGTTCAGTGTTTAAGGAGGTACCCATTCTTAAATCTTCTTTCTAATGGTGGGATAAGGTACAGATGCACCACTCACATTGACATTACAGTTTGCCGGAATGAATTTATGATTGCTAGGCACCTGTGACATTGGAAGGTCTTCAGTCCTGAAGTGAAGGCAAGGATGCAATTCAGGAGGCTCCACACTTCCATCCACACCATCCACATTCCAGAATGTGTTTTTGTTGTCGTTCTTTTCAGTGGTGATGGGAAAAAAAAGGTTTGTTTGGGCCTGGAGCGACCAGGGCCAGAGTGAGTAGGGCCGGAGAAGAGGAGGAAGGGAAGAGGGAAAAAAACAAAGGTTGTTGTTCCCACAGTATTTGTCTTCATATTTTTCTTCTTCCCCCACCCTCTACTAATAGAATAACCATCATATCATTTATCCTGAGTAAAATTTTAAAGTAAGACAGATGATGTAAAGGTGGATAAAGGCACCTGCCACCAGCCTGACATCTTCCACTTGATTTCTGGACTTAGGTAGAGGAGAAGAAAGCTGACTCCTGTAAGTTGCCCTTTTGCCTCAACATATGCCCTGTTACATGGTTATACCCACATGCACACACAATTAAGAAATAAAGCGTAACAAAAATTTAAAAGAAAAAATCTATAAATAGATACACAGCTGTCCATGTATCTTTCCAGCCTTCTTGTCACTTGCTTTTAATTAATTTTTTTTGAGATAAGGTCTCATGTGACCTAGGCTACCCTTGAACTTGCTATGCAGTTGAGAATGGCTGCACACTCTTTATCTTCCTGCTTCTATCTTCCTAGTTTTAGGATTATAAGTGTGCACCACAATACACAGTGCTAATAAACACTACTCCAATCATATGGATATTCTACACTGTATGTATTCATCAGTTGAAAGGCACCGTGTTTTCACTTGGGAACTATAATGAACAATGTTGCTCTCAACAGTACTTTGCCACCTTTCTTTCTTCCTTCCTTTCTTCCTTTCTTCCTTCCTTCCTTCCTTCCTTCCTTCCTTCCTTCCTTCCTTTCTTTCTTTCTTTCTTTCTTTCTTTCTTTCTTTTTTCCTTCCTTCCTTCCTTCCTTCCTTCCTTCCTTCCTTTCGCTTTCTCTCTCTCTCTCTCTCTCTCTCTCTCTGGTTTTCTTGTGTGGCTCTGAATGTTCTGGAACTCATTGTGTACACCAAACTGGCCTAGAATTCAGAAATCTATTTGCTTTTGCCTCCCAAGTTCAGGAATTAAAGGCGTGCACAACCTCCACCTAGCTTATTTTTTCACTTTACTTGACATCTATGAAGGTAGATATAGAATTGATTCTTCATATAGTAACTCCATAGGTAACATTTTGTTTTGAGACAGGGATTCACTAGATAGCTGAAGTTACAGGAATCAGCCACCACATCTGGCCCATGGTTAATTCTTTGAGGGCCTACCAAACAGTTTTCTACAGCAGCTGTAGCATCTTGTAGTTCCGTTAATACAGCACACAAGTTCCAATTTCTACATTCTCCCCAACTTTCATTGCTTGTCTTTTGTACTATCTTAGTGGGTATGGAGCAGTGTCATGTTTTTAATATATGTTTCCTTATTGACTAGTGATGTTAAACATCTCATATGTTTATTGGCCTTTTGTTTATTTTCTTTGGAGTAATAATCTTTTTAGTTCCTTTGCTAATAAAACTATTTCTAGAGCAAAATATAGAGAAACTAAACTAATTCTAACCATTCTAAAGGTCCCTTTTAGTAGCATATTCATGTAACTGTGCAGCAATCAAAACTCATCTTTAGGACCCCTTTCATTATGCCAAACTGACAGTGTACTCAATAAATAGTTTTTTCTCCTCCATCCCCTGATGACTATCATTCTACTTTCTTTATGAATACAGCTGCTCTTGGTACCTCACACAGCCTTTGCAGTTCTGTCTATGTTTGCAAATTTGCTTTGCATGCCCACAGAAGAAGGTTATTGAAATCTTTCTCTCGGTTGCGTTCAATTGTAGGTCAGCTCAGAAGTTGTTTCCATCGTTACAATAGTGAAAAATTTGCTCTTTGAACTCAGATGCCTTTTGCATTGGTTTAGGTCTTTAATCTCTGTATAAAATGGCCTTTTTGTTGTTTTTGTTTTGGTTTGGTTTGGTTTGGTTTTTGGTTTTTCAAGGTGGGGTTTCTCTGACTGGCTCTGGAGTCCTGAGTCTTACTTTCTAGACCAGACTGGTCCTGAAGTCATTGAGATCTGCCTCTCTCTGCCTCCCAAGTGTTGGAATTAAAAGCATACCACAATCTGGTTATATAGTGTACTTTTAGAATATACACATTATATCTTTCCTGTTTAAATCTATTCCTCAGATACCCCAAAAGGGTAATAATTTCATTATTTTATGTGATTCTTGTATTGTTACTGTGACATTTGCAATGAGAGTACTTTTTTTAAAAGAAATCACTGTGATCAACCTCTGAGTTTACAATCAAAAGTTATTACTCTTTTTGGGTTATTGTTTTCAGAGATTCCAATGCTCCACACAGTAATAAAGCTTTAAAAAATGAAATTATCCCATTAGTATGTTTTGGTAATGTGGAAACAATTGAGTTCACTAATGGATTTAACATTATCATAAAAATGCCAAACCAGCCCCATGCTATTAGAGAGAAGTGAGTGTAAACCGTTGATTGCCCCTGGAACTTGTCTGCTAGTACTTTAGAAGTACTTTAGATATTTAATATGCTCCTTGGGTTAGTGGGTTTTGCTGGAATTCAAATCCTTTTTTTTAAGGACATGGAAAATTCCTGGGTGCTGGTATTAACCTCTCCCTCTTTTTAATGGGCTGAAAAATTGAATCCAACGAGATGAAAATGTTCTCAAGGGCCAAGATCAGGACTCTGCTGTTATTGTTCTGACTTAACTCGTGTTTTAGGAGTAGATAGGACCTCACATCAACCTCGCAACTAGGGAGGTTGCTCCTCCATTTTTCTTCATCTTGGCCTTAACATGTCTCAACTAGCATTCTCCTCTTTAAATTTACAGCTCCCCTTGTTTTATGCTTAAATAAAGGATAAACAATTTTATTAAAACATCTGTATACTGGTCAAAATTCAAGTGTGTGGTAAATACAAGTTTGTTTTACTTGAAACAATATTTTCTTTTGATTTAGAGAAGTTTCTTTGCTCCTCAGAAGTTTAAAAATGTTTACCCACATCGTGTGCCAGCTTAAAATAAGAAACTTGTCAGACTGGAGGCATCTGAGAAGCCAGGGCAGGGGTCTGGGAGCCAAGTTCAGCCTGCAGACATGTTTCATTTGGCCATTCTGGTGTTTTTAAAAATAGCGAAATTAGTTGCCAACATTTAAAAAAAAAATCAAATAGTTTCACATAAAAACTTGGGACTTAATTTTAATCAAATCATCTCAAAAATTAAAAAAAAAACTTGGGACTTGTGATTTTTCTATCTCTAGCCTTCACTCATTTCAGCCTGTCCCAGGCTCCAGTTTGCTGAGGTCCTCCTCTGTCTCATTGTATTGAGGAGCCTGAAATGATGACCCCAGGAGGCCTTGGAGACTCTGACTTCTCCAGAGATGATTCATTAATCCCCTTCTGATGTTTGGAGATATCATTACTGCTCAAGAGTTTGTCAATTGCTAATTACTTACCAATTTCTCAATACTTGTTTGAACGCTGACACCAAGAATGCTATTTATATAACAGATAAAGTTAAGGAAGGGCTGGTTAATTATTTTATATTTTCAAAGGATTTTCTTGCTTGGATGCCATTCTTCTGGATACATTTAGGGTTTTGTTTTTTTGTTTTTTGTTGTTTTTTCAAAACATAATTCTTGACAGAGGTTCTGAAGAAGCCACTGGTAATCAAGATTGGCCACATCTATACACAATAAGACATTATTTCAACCTAAATTCCCAGCTTAAATCTGGTTCATAAAATTTTTCTTTCTTTCATATCTCTCCTCTTCTTTCAAATACCCATGATTTACTTGTTTATCCAGGCTATAAGCAGACTAGTAACTAATTTTCTATTTAGTCAATAAATACTTATGCAATGAACTTTGGCTACAGTTAGGTGGTAGAGCATGTATATAGCTGGCAGGAGACACTGCATCCCATATGAGGCACTACAACCACTACAGCAAGAGAAATACATGCTGGAGCACTTATCAACTCAATAGCAAGTGCTATTCTAGGTTCTTAGGGTAGTACAACAATCCAAGGAGACCAAAACCTCTGACAAGGCAACATAGTGGTAGGAGAGATGAGAAGATGACAGACAGATTGGTTCTGAAAGTTGAAATCAGAATTAAGATGCAAAAATTGGCTACTGTAAACATAACCTAGCTTTGGGAGTATTGTTTTGATAGGACAATGACAATTTAGGAACCACATGAGGATATCAGGGTGCGGGAGGAGGAGAATTGTCTTGGTAGCTAGGAAAATAAAGCCAAAAGTTTGCATGCTATAATCCAGACTCAAATAAACTAAGTAAAAGGACCCAAGGGGGGATGTGTGAATCTTACACAGAAAGAGAATAAAATAGTCCTCCGAGGTGGATGGAGAGAGGGAACTGAGTGGGAGAGGAGGTTAGGAGGGGGACAATCGGGATGGCGATCAGGTGTGGGGAGGGGAGGGGCTGGAGAGGGGGGGAAGGCATCTCTGGGACTAGCTGGAGACCTGGGACAGGGGACGCTTTGGAGAGTCTATGTGGATGACCCTAGCTGAGACTCCTACCAATAGGGAAATATGGAGACTGAAGTGGCCACCTCTCATACAAGGAAGGAGGAGGACATCAACCCACCCACAAAACCTTCAACCCAAAATTTGTCCTGCCTACAAGATGTTCAGTGATAAAAGTGGAACAGAAGCTGGGAGGTGGTGGTTCATGCCTTTAATCCCAGCACACGGGAGCTCGAGAGGCAGAGGCAGGCAGATTTCTGAGTTCGAGGCCAGCCTGGTTTACAGAGTGAGTTCCAGGACAGCCAGAGCTATACAGAGAAACCTTGTCTCAAAAAACCAAAAAAACAAAACAAAACAAAACAAAACAAAAACAAACAAACAAACAAACAAACAAACAAAAATCCATGGAAAATTGAATTAAGGCATTGTCACAAAATTGATAGAACTGAAGAATTGATAACATTAAGCAAAATAAGCTATCATATGTGGCATCTAGAGAAAAATTAAAAATTAATTTAAGCCAGAAAGTGGTGACACACGATTTTAATCCCAGCACTTGGGAGGCAGAGGCAGTTTGGTCTACAAAGTGAGTTCCAGGTTTATACAGAGAAACCCTGTCTCGAAAAACAAAAACAAACAAACAAACAAAAAAAAAAAAAAAAGAACAGAAATAAAGGAAATGGACAACCAATGACTGGCCCAACTTGAGACCCATCCCATGGGAGAGAGCCAACCCCTAACACTTTTAATGATAGTCTGCTATGCTTGCAGACAGGAGCCTAGCATAACTGTCTCTTGAGCGGCTTCGTCCAGTAGCAGATGGAAACAGATGCAGAGACCCACAGCCAAACATCAGGTAGAGCTTGGAGAGTCCTGTGGAAGAGTAAGGGATAGCACTGAGCAAACCAGAGGGGTCAAGGACACCACAAGAAGACCTACCGAGTAATCTGAGTCTAGGGGACTCACAGCGACTGAACCACCAATCAAAGAGCATGCAGGGCCTGGACCTAGGTCTCCCACACATTTGGAGCCTTTGAGAAGCTTATTCTTCACGTGGGTCCCCTAACAATTGGAGCAGGGGCTGTCTCTGACTCTGTTGCCTGCCATTGGATCTCCTTCCCTACCTGGACTGCCTAGTTGGACCTCAGTGGGAGAGGATATACTTAGTCTTGCTGGAATTGGATGCCCTAGGGCAGGTGGTACCCAAGAATGGATTCCCCTTCTCTGAGGAGAAGGGGAGGGAGTAATGGGAGGAGGGATTTATAAGGGTGGAATTGGGAGAAGGGCAACAAGGGGGGAGGGGCTATGATGAGAAGTAAAGTGAAGAAAGAAAGAAAGAAAGAAAGAAAGAAAGGAAGGAAGGAAGAAAGAAAGAAAGCAAGCAAGCTTGGAAGTGAAAAGTGTAGAGGGCCTGGGAGAGGGTAGGAGGTGAAATCGGAGAAAGGAGCCAGCAGGGAGCCTTATAAGGCCTATAGGCTAGAACCTATGGCTTTATTCTGCTTTAGAAGCCAGTGGAGTCCTGGGATTCTATTATGTAGCTTATGGCTTATACTTCCCAAGTCTTTCACAGTGTTCCCAGGCATGCAATGCTGTGTCAATCTGTACTACTCAAGTTTACAGACCCTGGACAATCCTTTGGAGACAGGCTGTCACCGGAAGGACCAAGGATGGCAGGGTTCAGGAAAGTTCCATTTGTAAGAGTTGGTTTCTGCACAACAGAGGAACTTCTTCAGTCTATATGTACCTCTGTGGTCATGTGACACCCTACAAAAATTAAGAAGAGCAAGTGATGGCATCAGTGTCACCAGTGCCACTTCCTGAGAGTACACCAGATGGAAGGGATCAGATGAGACACCAATTTTTGGTCATGGGGAAGATTTTTGCGTGACTCCCAAAGGACTGGGTGACAGGTAGCTGGGGGTGAGTGTACACAGGGATGCATGAGTGAGTGTTAGTTTTGAGAACCCACTCAGACCTTTGGAATAGTACATCAGTGGATACAGAAACACCCCAACAGAGGGGAATGTGGTCAATATGGGCCACATCACCAATCACAACCAATCACACTGCCATTTCAAAAGTGGCAGAGAAAAGGGGATCATGTCTGTCTATGACTAGAAAGTACCCTCCAACTCTACCCATTCAGGTACAGTGGAGTAAAACTGGGCCTAAATAGCAGCAAGCCCTTTTGATTACTCTGTGGTCTCTTCCAAAGTTTTACTGCAGTGAACTTCTTCAAATAAAATAAGCTAAGAAACAAACTACGTGCTTCATGAAGTTACTAAGGAGTAAATGAGACAGACCATTTACCTCTAGAATTTTAAACAATGTCAGGTGCACTAACAAAGAATATTGCTTGTATCTTCATCCTTGATTTGTTTTTTGAAAGCCACAGAAATAAGGTAGTTTATATCTTTAATGCATTCATAGCAATTAACAGTACACCCTATGGGCTGAGTTTTATGGGGAGACAACAGGAAAAAAAATGGACTTCTTCCACTGATAGTCGTTTCCTGTCATAGCTTCACATAGAAGTACCTCTTGAGCCATTCCCAAATATAGGCTGAATCTTGACCAACAATGATTCATACTCCTAAATCTCTCCACCCCAGAAAACAAGTCAAGAATTAATTTTCATCCATTTTTGTTCAAATGGACTGAGCCATAAGTTCTCTGCAGCTTGAGAATCAAAGCCTGTCAGGATTCAGCCACCTCTGAAAGCTCACCTAGGCTGAGCAGATCTAGGCACAGCTGTAACATAAACATGTAGGGCAGAGGTCTGCATGCAGCTATGTGGACATAGCACAAGATTTAACCCCACAAAGAACAAACCACTAAAGTCATAGTTGATGCCGCCTTAGTTGGTCTCTCTGGCCTCCCTCAGGTCCCATAATTTCATAAAGGTAACCTCAGCCTGCGCTGTCTGTGGCATTTCTCAGCAGCTTTCATTTCTGAAATAACAGGGAAAATGGCTGAAAATGACACTAACATATTCTAATATGTGGATGCCCTTGTTTTGACTTGCTTTTACTGTAGCGATACTGTTTGTGTTTAAACAGTCAACAATGGAAATATTAATGGATGAAAAATGCTGTTTAATTAACTAGCTTTTATCAGACACCATGTCAACAGCTATATTTAGCAACTGCACTAATAGAGAAAGCTGCTGCAGAATTAGTCAGCACATCAGCCTGTTAAATAGCAAAGAGCGGAGGACGCCTTTTGTCTCCCCCATTGAACAAGAGACTGAAAAATGCATCTAATTTTAGCATTTCTAGAGCCGAATAAAAGATGTGAAACACAATCATCAGAAAAAATGTCACGCACAGCCTAAGTACACATTCATCAGAGAAGAAATGCCAAGACGATGGCAGCGTAAGAGGTCTGCCCAGAAGCGAGAATTCATCATCATGACTGAATTCTTTAAAATAACTTACCATTAAAAAAAAGCCCAAGGCTCCAGGTCCTAGGGAATAATACTGAATATTGAGTAGGTGGCAGGGATATTTTTTCCTAGACGTGATTTCAGCATTTAATGACATCATCAGTGTAATTGAAGGGAAAGATGAGAAAAATGAAAAGAAAAGGTTTCTTTCCAGGGTGAGCTTTGATCTCCTTGAAGGTCTTTTATTTTGAGAGCGAACAAGCAGGTGAATCTAGGGAGCAGAAAGGAGGAGATGGTGTGCATGCAGATCTCTTTGAATCTAGCCATCCTGACCAGACTGGAAATGTTTCTCTATGTTATGGAGACAAATTTCATATTTTAAAATAGAGCACCCAAAGAGGCTTGTGCTTTGATCAGGTGTGATCATGTATTTTAAGATTTTAGTATCTCAAGAATCTGGATTGGTGCAAAGAGTGCCCACAATAAGTATTGCCTGATTATGTGGTAGAGCCCTTGTCTACCCAATCAGCACAACAACAACAACAACAACAACAACAACAACAACAAAATGCTGAGGAAATAAACCAATGGTTTCATGATGAAACCATGGTGAAGTAGGCACATGCTGGACTCTCTCAGTACTGCTGCAGTGATCCATGAAGTCTTTTGAAATATATTTACAAGTCTGTAATTGTCAAATGATAGAGGGAAAATTTCACAGATCAAAATAGAGGAGCAGCTGGTGGTAGTGTTACAAGTCCGTGGGAGCCCTCCCCCCCCCTCCCCCCCCCGCCATGAGATGCCAGGGTCGAGCATCAGGCTTCCTACTCTTCCACACGCATACACACGCACACCCGGACCCGGATTGGGCCAGAATTGAGGGTTACACTTTTGTTGTTGTTAGATCCCCATCTATTTTGTGCCATATGGTATGGATGCTAGAACTGCTAAATCTTGTCAGGGAAAGCCATGTATGACCTGAGCTATTGGTAAACTGAGAGGCCAGAACTGAGGCCATCGAAAACCTACTTTCATGAACGTGGTCATGGACAGAAAAATCGCCAAAGAAACTTGATTCTCAATAAAGTGATTCACCCAGCTATGTATTGGGCTATACCTAGCTTTTATGGTTTTCTATGAATTTTGTTCATTGAGTTGGGCCTGCTTAATTTTGGTAAGCAATTTTTGCGACATTTTTTACAATGAAGTTTAAAATAAATTTAAAAGAAAAATAATATAAAACTATCCCAAAAATATTTATACATTTCGCAGGAATAAGGGAACTTGACAGGTTGTAGGGTACAAGATCAATATATAAAAATCATTTGTAATTCTGCACTGTATCACCAATTCAATACTGAAATTAAGAAAATAATTTCATCCGTATTAGAATAAATTACCTAGGAATAAATTTTACAATAGCATAAAATTTGTACTCACAAATTGTCCAAAGAAGGTTTAATCAAAAATGAAATTTCTCTCCTGTTGGGAGGAGGGAGATGCTGAAGCCTGGTACCAGCCAGAGAGAAACTTGCCTCACAGGAAGAGATCTCACATAGTTCTAACAACTTATCAGACCACCGTAAAGGACAGACTGGAGCCTAGAAAATATGGAGTCAGTGATGGAAGGGAGTACACATTGGCCAGGGCTGCTTGGTTATACACATTGCTCGCCTTTTATTTAAACCACAATCTCAGAGACAAACACGGGGTAACCAGACCTCTTTCTTAGTGGCTATATCAACTCAATCTCCCTTTTCGGCCTTTAGTATTACTTGTTCCTTGTACTTTCATATGGGAAGATGGGTTTGACCATAACTTGTTGGGAATGACAAATCCCAGGATTTGTCCCTAAAATCTCTAGTAACACAGATATTAGGATATATATATATATATATCTCCTAATAGCTAGCCTAATGCTAAAATAAAAGTTTAATTTTAATATATGTACATTTTTGCAAAGAAATATAGCAATAAACCAGACATGATGCCAGATAACTATTTTCTAAGCCTTGGGAAACGAAGGCAGAGTGATTAGAAGTGCAAGGTTATCCTCAGCTACATAGTGAGCTAGAAGCCCACCTAAGCTGCCCAAAATAAATAAATAGATAAATAAATAAATAAATAAATTAATTAATGACATACATGTCTGGCAGAGGAGGGAGGATAGCATGAACCTGAAAGTGGTTTTCCCAGGGCGTCTCCACTGCACCCAAAGGTGTGCTGACTGCTGGAATTTCTCCTAATATGGGAAACTTGACTGAATAATTTATGCTAGTGAGAAAAAGCATGAATACAGTCTCCCTACTAAAAAAAAGTCTGTGCTAGATGATCAAATCAGAGTTAACATGCAAAGCATGAGTTAGATTAGGTCAAACCTCTGTTGTAGAAGAGAATGGAGATATGAATTTAAGGAGGCAATACAGAGAACACTGTAAAATACTCAACTGTAAAAGAAGTTGATGGCCTATATTTATGTGCCTGATGCTGAGTATAGTATTTAGTAAATAGCTATAGCATTTAGATTCAACTGGATAGCCACAATAACATGATGTAACCACATTACTATAGAATATAAATATTTACAATAAAAATAAATTATTGTTTGTTGATATTTGAGAATGGAAGATTTCTATATATCAATTTATACTATATAGGGAAGGATACTCAGGCTGCCAAATTTATTGTAGGAGGCATACCATCAAAAATGTTTATAGACACATGAGTTTATATATTTCCCTGGACCTCAAAACCAACAGAAGGCCACACTGACACCTGAGCCCATGTCTGCAAACATTGCTCTGCTATTCTATCTATGGATGATAATTTTGATTATTCTTCTTAGTTTAGAAATAGCTTATGTGGTTGTTCTAGATTAGCAAGGCCTTGTCCTTGGGGCCAAGCTCTGTACACTGATGAGTAAAATTCATCACTTTCCTTCTAGGAGCTGGAGACTTTATAGGGGAGATAAACTGTCTTTACAATGTGACATAAGATTAGCTCAATAGGGGCAAGAGGTCTTGATGACAACTTCCGTTGTCATCTGTGGAGAATGGGAGAGATTACTTTGGATTGCGTTGTCACAGAAGAATTTCAGCAGATTATTTGTAAAATGGGTAGAATTTAGACTGCTGAAGAAAAGAGAGATGATGCTGAGAGTTTATTTGTCCACATACCTATCCATTTACTCATCAAAGAAACATTAGCTTAAAATGGAGTAATAAGTGTAATTAAATGGGCCTTTTAAAATATCCTGTTTTGGAAGAAATAAACTGTATAAAAACATTTGTGAGACATCTAAGGAATTCTGAAACCTAACTATTTGTTGATGGCAAGGGAGTGTTTTTTTTTTTTTTTTTTTTAGTTAATTCCTGTTACATGTGATAATATTGTATGAGGAGTCTTTATCTTTTACCAATGTGTACTGGACTATTTTTTATGGAATAATATTTTGCATTTCATTTTAAATAGCCCAATGTGTATGTGTAGTTTGGAGGGAATGGGTAGAGGGAGACTAAACAAAAGAAACAAATCATATGTTAAAGAAAGTGTTTGATGCATGGCAGTTTATTGTACTAGTTTCTCTCTTTTTATTGCCTCCAAGAAATACCTTTAAAAGAACGTCCAGATTCCAAGAAACTGGAGGGAGATATAAGTGGGAAGGACATGTTCCAGTGCCTCTCCTTTCATGGTAGAAATAGCACATGAACTTGCTTGGTACGTCAGCATTATCTGTTATGCTAAATGGCATGGTTCATGTGCTATGGGATCAATGGACTCTGTGTGGGATTCTCAGGGGCAGCTTGGAATAGGAAGGGAGGCTTTACTAGTTCAGAAGGAGAATTTTTTTTAATTAGGTATTTAGCTCATTTACATTTCCAATGCTATCCCAAAAGTCCCCCATATCCACCCACCCCCACTCCCCTACCCACCCACTCCCCCTTTTTGGCCCTGGTGTTCCCCTGTACTGGGGCATATAAAGTTTGCAAGTCCAATGGGCCTCTCTTTCCAGTGATGGCTGACTAGGCCATCTTTTGATATATATGCAGCTAGAGTCAAGAGCTCCGGGGTACTGGTTAGTTCATAATGTTGTTCCACCTATAGGGTTGCAGATCCCTTTAGCTCCTTGGGTACTTTCTCTAGCTCCTCCATTGGGAGCCCTGTGATCCATCCATTAGCTGACTGTGAGCATCCACTTCTGTGTTTGCTAGGCCCCGGCATAGTCTCACAAGAGACAGCTACATCTGGGTCCTTTCAATAAAATCTTGCTAGTGTATGCAATGGTGTCAGCGTTTGGATGCTGATTATGGGATGGATCCCAGGATATGGCAGTCTCTACATGGTCCATCCTTTCATCTCAGCTCCAAACTTTGTCTCTGTAACTCCTTCCATGGGTGTTTTGTTCCCAAATCTAAGGAGGGGCATAGTGTCCACACTTCAGGCTTCATTCTTCTTGAGTTTCATGTGTTTAGCAAATTATATCTTATATCTTGGGTATCCTAGGTTTTGGGCTAATATCCACTTATCAGTGAGTACATATTGTGTGAGTTTCTTTGTGAATGTGTTACCTCACTCAGGATGATGCCCTCCAGGTCCATCCATTTGGCTAGGAATTTCATAAATTCATTCTTTTTAATAGCTGAGTAGTACTCCATTGTGTAGATGTACCACATTTTCTGTATCCATTCCTCTGTTGAGGGGCATCTAGGTTCTTTCCAGCAGAAGGAGAATTTAACCAGACTTTGGAATTTATTGGATGGGGAATCAAAAGAAGTGGATTTTTTTTTTTTTTTTTTTTACTTTGAACACTGACATAGCAACCTCAGAGACAGGAAACAGAAGAGAAATTGGTTGGGATGGAGATCGACACAGAGTAGTTCAACTCTGAATCTCCAGAGGCTGAGCTACTCCTGAAATGTAGAGGTGGTGAAGATTTCACACAAACGGCTTTAGGCAGGATGAACTTCAGTGACTACAACACGGGGAGGGAACCGTGCAGTCTCCATCCAGGTAGATGCAGCTCCCTCCGCACAGGCTCTGAGCGGAAAGGATGGTTGGCCTCAGTGGTAGGTAGATGCACTCACTGAGCTCATGCTGCCCTCCACCATTATCATGAGGCTTGATGAACCTCAAATGGACCAAGTGTTTTAGGTCTGAAGGTCTCTCGTGGAAGGGGATCTGGATGCATGGGCACTTTAAGAAAACAAATCACTGACCTGAAATAAGTAGCCATATAGAATTGCCGTGGTAAAAGTGATGAGCACTCTTCTTTTGTTGTTTTGGAGTTACAGTTTATTGGTTGGGATTGTGGGCTCGAAAGCTCCCTGTTTTATTTTTAAATCCTGACTCTACAGTTTCTTTGCCTCAGTCTATTCCTCTGTAAGGTGGGGAACATAATATCTAATATGAAACTACATCAGATGATGAATATAAACTGTGCTAATTCTTGTTACTTTCTTTCTCTCTCCCTCTTTCTCTCTCCTGCTCACAATGCAGGGCTCATGCTAACGCTGGGCTATCTTTTTAGCCCTCTCTCTAACAATACTTTTTGAAAAGAAGGCAAAGGATTGATAGTTTTGTGTATTAAATGCTCCATATTTCCATTTCTAAGAGGACTCAACGTTCTATTGAAATTGAATATCTGTAATGAGCATAGTAAGAAATGCCTTTTAGACATGTAAAATTAGCTTAGTCAGGATCCCCACAACATCCAAGGCTGCTCCTGATAACCAGAACTCAATGACATCACTCACTCAAGATAACCAGACGTACTCCTACCCCTCTCCACCCCCATGACGCCCACTGGACAGAATATAGGCAGAGACCAAGAGCAAGGCTCTACTCTGCACATCTGGAGAGACACCACCTTGATCTGTCCTGTGGCTGTAGAGTCTACCCACTATCCTGATTCTTGATTTAGAGACTTCTTTTAGTGACTGGAGCTGACCTTCAGGGGAGCACCTTTGGGGAGATAGGCTTAGGACTGTAGTTAGGAATTTAGAGTGTGAACATTGTATAATGACCTCAGCATAAGAAAATATACCTTTTCTTATACTACCTACATGTATTTAACGTCTTGCTCAAATAATATTCCTTTCCTCATGTCTATTATATTCCTCAACCAAAAAAATCCAAGCATACTCAGATCTGAGATTAGACTACCTGAATTTATCCTTTTGTGTGTGTGAGTGTGTGAGTGTGTGTCTCTGTGTGTGAATCTTCACATTAGATGATTACAAAAATGTTCTAAAACAAACTCACCCCTTGAACAACTCCTTTCCTTCTACTTATTCAGCAACACCACCACAGTTCTATATATTTTAACTGAAACAGTGTGTTTCTGTGACCTCCAAAAGTTGAATTCCAATGCAAGAAAGTGACCAGCTAGAGGGAGAACAGGGCTGGCCTTGCTTGTGCAGCTTTAGTTAGGGTGATGGGAGAGGTGGGGCACAGCTCACATCAGGTGCCCAAGACTTCCTGGGAGGTAAGACAGGAAGCAAGAAAGACAGGCAGGAATGTGTGGAACGGAGTTGGTGGGGGTTGAAGGAGGAAAGAAAGAAGGTTAAAGAAGTGAAAGGAAAGAAAGGGACAATTTCTACCAATTGGGCAATGGAAGGTTCCTTAAGAAAGGGTCTGTACTTTCCTGTCAGATTCTAAAGATACTTGTGCCCTTCCCTTTGGCTAGTTGATTGTGAAATAATCACAATGGTCCCAGGAATCTCCTGCTGGGCAACGAGAAAGGTTGAAGGAAGAACCTGCTTGCCAAGGAGAGATTTCACACAGTATTGACTACTACAATCAGGACTTCCTTGTGGGACAGACTGGAGTCTAGTGGCGCGTCAGTTTCCAGATCATACCCAACTTGGCCAACACTGCTCAGCTACACATACTTCTGGCTCTCTATTCAATCCTAATCCTCATGTTACATGGATTTGGGAGTCACTAGACCTTCATTTGTTCTTCTCAATGTGGCTCCATAGAATAAATTGTCTTCCTTTCTCCACTTTTTACTATCACTTGGGACTTGAATTGGCAGAGCAGAAACAGGTGGTGGAGCCGACCTTGTTAGGCCTGCCAGAGCCCAGGCTTTGATCTGAGAATCTCCAGTAACTGGCTCTCTGTCCAGAGCCACCCAGAGCTTTTGCACTGAGTGCTCTTGGCTGTTTCTTTCTGGTTGAGCCCAGGGCTGGTATGCAGGGGAGCTGCTTGAAGTGGTGCTAATTGTTCCAGGCCTTCCCATGATGGCCTGGGGCGGATCAGTCTCCTTTCCTAAGAAATGTGTGGG